>NC_142496.1:21368660-21668660 GCF_965113065.1 Corylus avellana
CGCCATGTTCCCCTTCCTAATGGACAGAGAGAAGAAATCTCCAAGTCAACAACAACTTCTTAGTGGGAGCATCCTAAAATCCTATTAAGGCGTCAACCTATATAAGGACGCAAGGTAAACTTCAAAGGAATGCAATATGACCTCTTAGCAAAAGTTTGCCTAAATACCTATTTAATTTACCATACTCTCATTAACTTGTGCATCAAAATGACTTCATAATTCCATTGGTGAACCCTTCTAACTATTTTCATTACTTACATATCTCTTCTCCCTTTCCCTTTCTCTTTCTTGCATTCTTTTTTTTATTATTATTATTTTTTTCCTGAAATGCTGTTTGAGGTCACTGTAAACCTTTACACCAACAAAAAGAAAGGAAAAAAACAAAAGAAGCAAAAAAACAAAGAAAAAAAAAAGGCACACAAAAAGCAACACTATAGCCCCTCAATTTTAATCCATATTGTTGATATCTTTCGTATTACTGTCCATGTAAGAGCATTCCCAATGGAAGAGTCAAATGTTACTTTTATCTAGAATAGCTCTTCAAATGTTCAAAAAACCTCCCACATTGGATGAGCCAAAAATATATGTAAAATAGATATTTGATTAGAAGAGCTAAAAAAAAAAGTTAAATGTAACAGCACTTTTTAAGGGAGCCATTTTATTTTTTAGTGTTTCTCTCTCCTGCTTTATCTTTTTCCCAAATCTTTTCCCACCTATTTTTTAGAAATATAGCTAATCGGATGTGTAGACACTTAAAAATAGCTTAGCTAAACTAGATAAAAGTGAATTTTGAAGAGCCATTTTACATAAAAATATGGCTTTTTCATTGAAAATGCTCTAAATAACAACATGTGAGAAAATTTTAATTTCCATATATGTTTAGAGAGTGGGCGAGTGGCGACAGCGAAAGGCTGGATATAAGGTGTACGTACTATTTCAAGGAGATAAGGATCAAACGACAAAAGTGGAACAGAAAAAGTGTCGTCCGCGTGTGATAGTGGTGGGTGCGCATTGACACGTGGACCACATTAGTGGATGTGGCAGTTTCGGGAGTGCAGCAGTGAAGGACGTAGGAAGGTACGCCAAAACTGGATTTTCAATTACAAAAAAATACGCTTTTTGCTTCATAAATTATATATATTTTGCACGCTTTTCTTCAGGCCCAGCCGCCCCCCAGGAATTGTTCTCCCACGTCAAACGTATTCGTGCGCTGGGTGGCGTTACCACCGTATATCCCAATACCTGTCTGATGATGTCTGCCTCTCACGGAAGATGATGATGATGATGATGATGGATGCTCTACGGGCCCCACAAGTGTTGATCGAGTGCGAGATTCCCACTCAGTTTGTGGAGAGACCACTCTTCGATCTCCATCATATCCCATGTTTGTCTTTGCGTTCCAAATAGTTTTGACCATCCCTCAGCCAAATGACCATACTGCCTTTCTTCTTCTTTTTGCGAAACAGAAAATGAAATCATTTTTCTCTTAACTTTGGATTCAAGCTGTCACGTCTCTCTTTGAGCCCATGTTTTTCATTAATATTATTAAAAATAAAAAAAATAAAATAAAGCACAAATGCCCCAAACAGAAAAGTTATTCTTCGACTAGTCCGGCCAAAAGAAAAGGAAGAGACCTGTCGGCTGTCGTTATCAATGTCTTTGCAGTCGTCTTATAAACAAGTTCCCATGTTCAATCAATATTCATTATTGAATCTGCCCAGAGACAAACAAATTAAGTATATATAATACTAATACTAATAATAATAATAATATATTGAATGTTCAAGTTTGTTCGACAAAAATCCGCCGAATGAAGCCACGACTTTAACTTCCCCAGATGTAATACCACTCGTATATATGTATATATGTACTGCAGATCATTAACCTTGAAGCTGATCTTTCTCATATATATACTGTTTAGTCCGGTTCACTCCCGAGGATAGACGATAGCATCTAGCAAAGAGTTAAACACATGGAACAAAAGGTTATAGAGGGGAATCATCGTCAGAGCATCCTTCTCTCATCCTAACTAGTGGGTGGCAAAGGGATTAGTTAAGAATATTCTTGCATAAACGACATGTTTTTTAAGGCAATAATATTTAGCAAGACGTTTGGTAGTTGGAAAGGGCATGATAGTCAATTATAAACTGATAAAATTAAGTATACCAATATCATGCACCAAAAGGAAGTGCTCCGGCCGATCCGTGGGGCTGCAACCTTTTCCTGTAATGGGGGGACAAGAGTGCAAGCATTTTTAAAACAAAATGCACAATGTATTTAGTCTTTTATTCATTGCTAGGGCGGTTTCAGAACAATCATCAGTGGAGCCTTTGTGACGTTTAAACAAATTAAACTTAATTTATCCAAACCTTTTTTCTCTCAAATGGCGTTATAAAGTCAATTGCTTTAATAATCAGAGGAAGTGGGTTTTCTAGGCAAGTCAAAACATCTATATATTTTAGGTCATCATCATTAGGAAATCCAATAACGATTTATGTCGTTTTATTCATCACCTGCAACCAATATTAGATGCTTTAATTCGAACCTCAAAAACCAATAGATATGTGTTGCGTGTATTAACTAATATCTTAGTTTATTAAATCCCAATTGCATCCTTAAGTTTAATTATATATAAAAACAAGAGATCGACACGTAGAGAGTGTTTAGGGGATGGTCGGGTTTTTTTTCTTTTATTTCTTTTTTTGGGGGGGGGGGGGGGTGGTGTTGCTGAATATATATATATGTTGTTCAAAGGATAACATAAATTGGATGAATCCAAAAGCATTGTTTGTTCATAATTCAAACAAAATGAAAGATGTCTGCTGCCTGCTCACCAATGGTTATTGGATGATGCATGAGATACATATACGGGCCAAAAATAAATCATATGGTAGTTGTTTCCATGAAGGCAACAATTAGTGACTAACCCAAATTAATAAACAATGGCAACCTAAATTTCTCAATTATTTTCGACTAATCCATAAAAATAAAATAAAAATAAAAATAAATAAAATCTCATAAAACCCATACAATCAGCTAAATTTAGATTTTTAAATCAGAATTATAGATGTGTGGTTGCTTACCATTCAAACTAGGCACCTTTTTTTATTATTATTTATTTTTGAATGCATATATATAAAGAAAACTATAGGGTTTCCAAATATATGTAGACAACATTGAGTGGCAGGTGATTAAAATATGTCTAATAATTTCCAGTCTCCCTAATTTTCTAGTAAATTATTTGAGTGATAATGGGGTGACAAGAACCTTAATCGAGTTAAGAAACATCAGGCGTGCTTGGTGCTGTCCACCACCACCAATTGCATGCATACATAAGATTTCCCAAAGATTTCCACGAAAAGGCGGCTGGGGACATGAATGATGTACTTTTGCTATTTGGGCTGCCTGGTGCTACAAAGGGTCTCTTTTTTATCCCACTGTCCCTAAAAAGCAAGGGTTATGCCGTCAAATTGTCCTGCAAACGGCCTGTTAGTGCCTTGAAAGTGACCTTAATTAAAGCCATATCAACGTGATAAGATTTTCAACCTTTAATTGGACACCAAGTAGGCAAGGTTTGGTAGATGTGCGTGTGGGATATATCATTACTCGCAAGATCATATGTAATGCAAGTGAGAGTGGCAAATAATTAACCTTAAAGCCATATCAACGTGATAAGATTTTCAACCTTTAATCGGACACCAAGTAGGCAGGGTTTGATAGATGTGCGTGTGGGATATATCGTTACTCACAAGATCATATGTAATGCAAGTGAGAGTGGCAAATAATTACCCAAATGCATTGCATTCCAATGCTTTCTTAATTAGTCCCACTAGAAATATTAGGTGCACACCTTTGAGTACGAATAGATGGATGCCTTAGATTGCTAATGGGATAAGATTTATGAGAATTCATATCATATCAATATGTACGATCGATTAAATAAAATTTGGATTGTTTGCCACTTGTTGTGATATGTAAGTTGTATATGAGCTCTCGTACATTAGTAATTTAAACAAATAATTGTTGTGAATCTCTATCCTTATTAATGTTATTTAACTAATGCACACATTATATTTACATTCTCAATTTTTTTTTTTTTTTTTTTTTTATTTGAACTCCTGAAGGAAGAGTTTGTCCTGTGAATACCCTCACAAAAGCATTGATTTTTTTTTTGTTAAACTTATGTTTGTAGGTACAATAGGCAAAAGTGTAGGGAAAGATTGAAATAAATAAAAAAAATAAAGAAGAGTGTTTTTATGAAAATTTTGATATAATTTTGAATGTGGGCATGAAACCGTAAGCAATCCCGAAATAGGAAGCGTAACTTTGAGGCTTCCACATGTTTATTCTAAGGGTCTATTTGGAATTGCGTTTGAGTGGCCTAAAAGTGTTTTTAACACTTAAAAAACTCGTTTGAAGAAAAAAATACTCGTTTGGTAAAAAAATTAAAAGCGTTTTTAATGGTCTAAAAAGCTTAAAAATGGCCAAAACGTACTTTTGACAAAAACTTAAAAATGAAGCTTTAGTCCAAAAGTTATTTTTTTACTTAAAAACTCTGTTTCTTAAACACAATCCCACACAAGTTCTAAGACAGTTTGGTAAAGAGTTTTGTTATGAATTTTTTATTTAAATAATAATAAAAAATAAATAAAAAAATAAAAAAGTTGTTTGGCAAAAGATAATGTTGGTATCAATTTTGTTATTGAAATGACGCGGGCCCGGTCAAACCACATTCAAAGCGAAAAGGTGGTGCATCATGAGTGAGGTAGACTAAACCCAATATCAAATCAAGCCCAACTAGGAGATAACGCATGTGCTAAATATTATCCTTGATATGTAAATATCACAATATAATGAACACCTCATTGCAAAACTAACATTTTTAAAAAATTAAATTTAAATTTAAAATGGACAAAATTTCAACCTCTCACAACCCGTTAAACTCTCCAAACCCTCAAGTTAACATGCTCCTAGCCGGTTCGATTTTGATCCAATCGGTTGACTTTCGGACCGGATTGAATAAGTGGTTGGAAGGGGTTTATGTACGTGTATTTGAGATTACGATTTCGCAAGAATAATTTGCGTTTTTAAAAGATATAGTAAAATGTAAGGTGTTTGGCATTACGATTTAAAAAAAACACTTAATTTAAAATAGGGAAAAATAATATGGGATTTTTATAAGCAGACTAGGGAATGCTTATTTGAAAATGTGTGAATTTAAACCAAAATCACAATTTCTCATAACACATATTTAATAAAAAATACTTTTTAACATGTTTTACCAAACGCTTTTATGATTTTAATAAAATAGCGATTTCAAAAACGTAATTTGTGAAAACGTAATTTTTAAAATCGTACTTATTGAAATCGCAGTCTCAAACGAACCCTAATATAGAGTAGCAAGTCAGAATAGGGTTTCAAATTTTGACTAAGTTCCGACGCGATCCATCTGACCTCCTTATATAATCTTTAGTTTTTAATCCTAGCTAGCCTAATCATTTTTTCCTACCGGTGAAGAAGAAAAGGAAATTGCCGTTTGCCCCCTCTCTCTCTCTCTCTTAGTGGCCATTGTGGTTGCAAAGATCTTTGTGGTGGCCACCCTCTAATGACCACTAACTTCCAGCCCTACTTGGCAACATGTCGATATCATCAATTCAACTTGGAAAGTTGGGGTGGCCATCAAAATTGACTTATGACCCTTGTAAAGTCGAAACTCGAAAATGGGCATTTCAACCTCAATTGGATCTGTAGCGCCTTCAAAATCTAATCTTTATATTAGTAGTCGAAGCCAGTACTTAATACACTTAATTTTGCTTCCAATAGATAGTTCAATTAACTGTGAATCATGTTTCAAGAAGCGGAGATCACTAGTTTGAATTTTCTTCTCATTTCCTTTGTGTGGACATGTCAAAGGAAATCACTAATTTAAATTTCCTTCTCCCTTTCTTTGTGTGGACATGTCAAAAAATATATATATAATCTAATCTTTATATTAGTAGTTGAAGCCAGTACTTAATACACTTAATTTTGCTTCCAATAGATAGTTCAATTAACTGTGGATCATGCTTCACGAAGCGGAGATCACTAGTTTGAATTTTTTTTCTCCTTTCCTTTGTGTGGACATGTCAAAGGAGATCACTAGTTTAAATTTCCTTCTCCCTTTCTTTGTGTGGACATGTCAAAAAAAAATATATATATATATATATATATATATATATATATATATATATATATATAATCTTAATTTATGCGGTAGAAAATAACATAAAAAACATAATATAAAAGTGTGAGCAATTGCTTGGAAAAAACAGAGTTTCTAATTTTCCATAAAACCATAAATCATTGCATATATAGGCAGGCTTGTCCCATCCATAAACAACATGCAACCTTTCTCATAATTAGTGTAACATCACTTATTATTATATATGTCTATTCATGAATATGCATCTAACTATAGCATTAATTACATATACCTCACCTTAGACTACTGCATTAATTTGAATTTCGATTTTTTTTGCATTCTCTATCCTGATGTTGAATATTTTCTGTAAATAACATTTATAGGTAAAAGAGCAAGTCTAAGGCTTAGTAAGTAAACAACTTATCAAAAAAGTGTGTAATATAAGCTCTTTTTATTATGATAAAAACCTCTCTCTTAATCATTTTCTTGAAGGGAATTAAGAAGACAGTAGGGTTCTAAATTTACCAAAGTCCTCTTTCTAAGAGAAATCTTTTTGAATAAAACTACTTTTAATTTTGTTCAAAATGGAAAACAAATAACATTTTGTTTTCTTGGAACGTAAGAGAGTTTTTTTTTTTTCTTTGCATAAATCATAGAGTTGTAAAACGACCATGGCTATATTGAAGCTATGGATGATGACACACAAACATGACTATACTTACACTATGGGCGCGACACACAACCATGACTACATATACTGATGCCATAGATGACACACAACCATGACCATCTTGACACCATGGGTGCACTAAACTAATTAGGAAAGCACATCCTTGTTCGACCTTGACGATGCTGACGCCATGAATGGCACACGGCCATGACTATGATAACGCCATATATGGGTGCATGACATGCGATCATGACTATGCTGACACAATGGGTGGCAAACGACCATGGCTATATTGAAGCTATGGACTAAACAGGCAAGAAAGAAATACCAAGTGATAGCCCACATCCTTACGTGGTTGCGTCGTGCTACGGGGTTGCATGCCATATATATATATATATATATACAAATAGGCACTTGTTTTTCATCAGCCTATCTTTAACATGACATATTCACGCTTCATACTAACATATACGTGTGCACTTTTCTTCTTTAATATGAATAAATCTAATTCTCATAAAAGTTTTCTTTTTTTCCTTTTGAATAATCATAATTAAGAATTTTACTAAATATTACATGTCATGAATAACAACATAAAACTGTGCTCGATCATTCCACCTTAAAACACAATGCAACTTTCACTACTTTGAAAAATACTATTTCAATGAACCAATTATAAAATATTATTTTCTCTATATCAAAAGGAAGCTTACTTTGTGTGCATAACTTTCCTCTTCACTTTTCCGTTGTTTTGTGCAGCACTACTCCTCACGAACTTATAATCATATCACATAATTTTTTAATTAGCTAGATGTTTTTGACAAGACCCTAACTTTCTTTTCCAAATAAGAAAATCTTCAACTTGTACTCTTTTTAACTAAATTCTTTAGCTTGTCATAAACCTACCCATCAATTTACCTAATCAACAAAAAGTAAAAATTAAATCTACTCTAAAATCTCTCATTCCTATAATCCTACACATACAGCTAAGATTAGCACAAGACTTTCTGTTTTAGTTCGATGAATCTAAAAAGATCGAATGCTCGATCGAACCTCTTTGTCCCTCATTTGATTGATTAAACTCTCATTTCGACTAATCGAACCTGATCAACAATACATTTTTTTAACTCAAATGGTGTGACACACTTCCAAATTGCTTCTGATTCGATTGGTTGAACAACAAATTGATCAAACCATTTTATTCCTCGTGAAGTTATGATTCATCATCTTCTCCAAACCAAATACACTCCAAGACTCTCTTCCTCTCCACCTGTTCTCCTTTCTCATACCTCATTGCACTTTTCAACATAACCACACTCTTTAAGGCATCCTTTACAAGAACAAAGAATCTCTATTTTTCTACAACTTCCACAATAACATCAAGCAGCCAAACACAATAACCACAACCTCAAACCTCCATACAAAACCCACGTGTATCACAACCGATCCATCTGCTCAGATTTCAAACAAACGAAAATAAATGTGGATTGCATCTTTTTTTTCCTGTTTTTGGAATTTTTCTTGGCTGATGGTCACAATCTGTGTCTCGTCCAATCTATTTAGGATGTCATTTTAGAATTCCATTTACTTGGGAATCTTGAATCATGGGTATTCGATAATAAGTCCAAACAATCTATGAACCACTAGTTCACCACTAGTGATGCATTCATGATTATAATTAAAAACAATAATATAAATATTGATTTATGAATTTTAATTGTTCAAGTTCTTGCAAGCACACAACAGTTCGTAAAGAACATATAATAAATTTTGTAGTGTCTATAGCAGAGAAATCCACATTAAAATTGCACAATCTCACGGATTGGATCATGAACCATGCATCCTTTATTTCACTCATTAACCAAAATATTTTGGATTGAGATTCCACATCCACAAAGAGATGAGAATCAAAGAGATGAGAATTAAAGAGAATAGTAAAATATGAAGAAAGCTAGACTTACAAACAAATTTTATAAAAAAACTTTTACAAACTAATGTGATACAACATGAATGGATATAAGATAAGTTCACATTTTGAAAAACTTAATCATGTTTTGCCACATCAGTTTGTAAAAGTTTTTATATAAAATTTGTTTATAAACCTAACACTCCTCAAAAACTATATCCCTCATAAGCTTTAGACATTGATCATCGGAGAAGAGATGAGGATTAAAGAGTTACAGAATGAACAAACCTCAGAAGTTCAAATGTGAGAAAAGTATGAGATATGAACCGATGCTCCTGAAGACATTTTCATCTTCTGATAAAAATTTTTAGTTCCAACTACAAAACATCATGCAATAGTGTGCAAGTACACCTAGCAAAGAAGCAAGGCATCAAACCCCATTCCCCCACTTAAGGTCTTTCCCACCAACTTCTTTCCTACCCCACACCCAAGAAAAAGAATTAATTTAAAGAAAAAAAGGCCCAACAGCACTAAGATATGAGAACTCTGACAAAAACGCTTCTTCTAAGTGTTCTCAAGCTCTGAAAATAGAACAAAAATGAATTACATGATTGTGAAGAAACATCCAACTCTGGTTTTATGCTACTGGAATCTCCTCCAAGGGTGTTATCACCTCCACTGTGGGGGCGTACTCTTCTTCCTTGGGAGTATGTATGGTGACCACATCAGGCAATGGTGTGGTTGGGCCCACCTTGCCCTTTGGATCCCAGTCAAGCATGATCTTGACCTTAATACCAAGTACACCCTGTTCCCATAAGAAAAGTGGGGACGGGGGAAGAAAACACATTGTGTAATCAGCATGAATCTTTAAACAAAAAATAAAAATGTGATCCAAGAAAATAAGTAGACCAAATGATGGTAAATCTTCACCTACTAACAAGCAGGCAAGCACCACAATTGGAATACAGAACCTATCCAGAAAACAGGAGGGCAAGACTGACCTGTCTAAGAAGAACGTGCCTCACGGCTGAGTCAATGTATTCCTTCACAGGTTGACCAGAGGATACCATATAACCATCCTTAAACTTCATCGACTTAGCACGCTGAGCCCGCAGCTTTCCACTGACAATGACCTAAATGAAGATTGAAGAAATCAAAACATTTAAATAACCAAAAAACACATACATATAGGCATCCACCTATAAGGAAAAAACGGTATATAGTTTTAGACATACCTCACAACCCTTTGCCCCATTTTCCATGACAAATCTCAGGACACCATAGCAAGCCCTACAAATATGAGAGACCTTTACTTATCACACAACTAAAATGAAAAGGAACAAACATATGATTTAGAAGAGAAAGGCCATAAATAACCATCTTCCATTACTTTCATTACTTAAAAGAACCACATGGAGCCATCACAGAGGTATTCAAAGGTATTTAAACACAACCTTGACACCATAACATGGAGCTAGAAAGTGAGTGTCAAACAGGAAAATGTACTCCAAACACATTGAAAAATAGGGGTAAAGTATGGGCAAAACTAGTGACTAAACTACATATTTATAAAGGTACATGCGCAACAGAACAATAGGGATGAAAGATGTGGGATGTAGGAGGACATTCCAAACTCCAAGCACACCTTAATAGCAGCACAAGAAGCCTGACTGACTCCAAGAAATTTTTACTGTGAGCATTGATATGGAACCCCCAGAGCACACTTGGCAAGGCAGAGAGGGGAAAACAATGCTCATATGTAAGGGCCCATATCGTGAAACCCACAAAGACATAGTTTTGTATGAAAAATACATGGGTTTGATAATTTAAAAAAAAAAACACAATGACAGCAGAAGAGAACAGGGGGATTCTATAGAAAAGCAGAAAAGCAGACTCCATCTGTATATAGATATTAAATGCATCCAGAAGATATCTTTTTTTTTTTCAATTCAATTCATTGTTAAGTAAATCAACTTTGACCAACTTCAAATTTTGATCCTATCTCAATCAAGAATTCCGAATTTGTGAATTTCAATATAGCTAACAGGGGCAGAATGAGGACGATGCAGTATGAATTATTAAATGAGTAAATCTAAAGTAATTTGTATATGCAAAGGGACACAAAGATGAAAGTACAAATTCAGATAGAAAATTGATAGCGCAGTCTGTTTTAAAATGAAAATAGCCCCAAGATTGATGTCCACGTTACCATAACTCATTTCCACAAAATTCTCTCATCAAGCATACAATTAAGAAGATAATTCCACAATCCAAATACACAAAATGAATGGCAAAGGAAAAGTACGTTGAAAATAGACAATTATTCCCCATATAAAGAAATTTAAATAAAAAAAAATAATAAAAACACGGAATTTCAATATAAAACCATTATAATCATCATTTTCCATCAAAACTTAGTACCAAGGAATGTGGACTCTTTCCTTGGCTAAACAGAAAGATGGAACCATAAATATAGTCACCATCAGACACAAGATAGGTATTAGTTAGTAACCAACTTGCTGTAAAGATGACCTGAACAGGTAAATTTTGTGAGAAGAAAATAGAACTGTGTGATCAAACATGGTCAAATGCACAAAAAATGGCCAAAAGAAGTAAAGATCATCAACTGCATAAACATAATTAACATATATCAAGGACCAATATGATAACTTGATAAAATGTTAAGACATAATTCACTCAATCAACAACTCATTGGAGATATTAAGCATACCTCCGAACAGCGAGGCCACCAAGGAGCTTGTAGCGGAGAGACTCAGCCTGAGCAACGGCGCAGAGACCCCTGTTGTTAACTTTCTCGGCATAGAGCTCCACAGTGTTCTCTGGGAACTTGAACCGTTTCTGAACAAGAGAAGTCAGCTCCCTTATTCTTCTTCCCTTTTCACCTGATATTGAAACAAAATAAAAAAGAACAAAAGTTAGTATTGACAAAGCACTCGGAAAAAAATCTGAACGACTGTCCTCTTCGCTAATGAAAAGTTGGTTTCCGAGATGAAAGCATAACTTTACTAAGCTGAATAATCGTCCCTTCTTTTCCTACCTTTCTCAAACAATCAAATGTACACTAACGTTTTTGTTGGTTGCATTTACTTAGTCTCAATTAATTACATGTCCATGTAAAACTGAAAACTAAATCATTGAAACCCAACTGAGCAGTGCACAGTTACCCTGGAAAAAGGACAAGCAAATAATGATTTAAAGGCAAACATTTCAATCGGAGGATTTTGGGAGGAATGGAATGGAAAGGAATAATTACATGTGCATGTAAAACTGAAAACTAAATCATTGCAACCCTGGAAAAATGACAAGCAACCATTGAATGTTAAAGGTAAGCATTTCAATTGGAGGATTTGGAGAGGAATGGAATGGAATGGAAAGGAATAATGGCTGGCCTTAGTGTTTCCATGTTTCGTTCCATTCCCTCATTGGAACCCCTCTAAGTTGGCGGAATCAAGCCATCGAATGAGTGAACAACTTGTTTACAAGATACAAATACAAAGAGATAGCATTTTTCCTTTCCATTTGATTTCTATATTTTAAGAATACAAAAAATACCCAGCAAACACTGTACCAAGAACATTCTGAGTACGAGTGGCCCTGATAATAATCTCAGTGCGCATCGGCGTGACCCTAACTTCGACGCCCGAGTACCCGTCCTCCGCCAGCTCTCTGGTCAGAACCTCATTAAGCTCCGCGAAGAAGACTCCATCGGCCACGAACTGTTGGCAAATGCACAACATCAATCATCAACACACGCGCACAGATAACCAAAAACAAAAACAAAAAACTTCGGAGAGATTAGCAATATAAAACGGGAAAAAAAACGTTGCGACATTTGAAGATCTCTTTCCATGTTCTTTCAACACATTTACCCGCAAACGCACCAACCAAACGAGGTTTCACCAATAGGCCTGCCCTACTAATACAACAAATAGGCCAGATCGATCCACACACATTAAAAGATCGAATGCTTTGGTTTACTCAGAAAAGGTAGAGGGACTTACCTTTCGCTTCTTGCTCATCTGGGTCGCCATGTTTCGCGGAGTAAGGAAACGAAAATCGAACGCCTGGTTCGATGAGTTTCGGCGCTCAGGAGTCCAGTTCGCGAAACCCTAGCTTGCGTTAGAGTGGTACAAGAGTATCGTTTCGTATATATAGGAAATACCGAAATAGGAGGTCACGAAGCTTTCTAATTCTTTTTCGATGCTTGTATTCTGGACCATGGGCCGTATGGGCCCATCGGATTAGTCTACAAGGAGCTTAAAACTTTTTTTCTTTTCTTTTTGGTTAGAAATGTGGAGTAGTATTCTGTTTTTAGCAAATAATTAAAAGATAATCATTGCACTTATCTCAATATATAAAAGATACAATCCGAAAGGTAGCTTAATTGGCTCTGAACCACGTCTAATGAAGTGGAGGTCACTAGTTCGAATCCTCCTTCCCCATTCCCTTGTGTTGACATGTCAAATATATATACAAATTAGTGTTCTCGTACCCCATTTGGAGATGAAATTGAATTGCATGTGACTTGCAAAACTTTCGGTAGACTATGGGAAAGTTGGAAGAAACTGAAATTACCTTCTTGTTATGTGTGTCAAGAACTCATATTATGATGTGTGGGTTCAATTCTGCAAAGCTTGCTTTCTTTGTAGTCTGTTTGTTTCATTTGTTTCTGCTTATTTTTGGTGTATCAATGATTATGAGCAATAGGATGCTATAATTGTAGAGGTCACAAGAGGAGAAACAAAAGTGTTAGGATGTTTGAGAAAATTTTAAAGATCAGTATCTTAATCCTAGTAGAACTCTCATGAATGTCTGGTTGCTCACCTTCAACCACTCATCATGGCAAACGACTCACATTGTCGTCTCGATTTTTTTTCTTTCACAAAAGTAGCTTTTAAGTTAAGACTTTAGATGATAAGACAGGGAAGGAAGAGACATAGTGGAAGACGAAGTCCTTTTATTATTTCTCAAAAATGCACCGTTTACACTTTTGTTGCAGGTCAACCAAAGCACATGTTTAAATAAAGCCATGCCTCACACTTCTTGCCAAATGCTCGGTTTTAAAAGTTAGTGCCACTTGAGCATATGACTTGGATACATCTAATCTAAATGAAGCAGTGTTAGTGCCCTGAATGGAAGTGGAGGGTTGAGAGAGATCCCAGATGAAGCCCGCATCATTCTCTTACTAAATCAATGATAATAATGTTGAGGAATCCCAGTCTCCATATGGCAACAAGAGAAATTCTCAATCTATTCTACGTATAAACGGATCAAAATTATTTGCATATGAATACAACATGGTCTCTATACAGTTTGTCTTTGCCAAGGGTCACTAATTGATCTTGTGCTCCACTAGAATTCGGAGAGGAACATCTCATTTTCTCAAAGTGAAAAAGACCCCTCACTCGATAAAAGGACACAACTACAATGATCATTGCCAACAACCCCATATTTTCAGACTAATAAATTATGGCCTTCCCATCCTCAGCGTGTTGAATAATGGTGACAACTTCTTTGCTTACAATTCGTTTCTTTTCTTCTGTATTCATTAAAAGCCCGACTGTCTACCGTTAATCAAATACTAGAAGTCTGAATGATATAAACAAACTAGGCTCGAATGAGTCATTGGGGTGCGACAGAGGGGACATTCAAGCTTCTCATTGCACCACTCCATAATGCAGGTCCTACAAACACAGCTCGTCAAACAAAAGAAGGTGAGAGAAAAAGGATGACAAAGGAAAACGAAGGCAATACCAGCAAAATACATGGCCACAAGGTGTGGCTGTTGGGTGTTGCCGATTACTCAGGCACAGCGTGCATTTGCTTGTTGCTTGAGACTGCCAAAGAGAAAAAAGGGTAGAGAAATTGGCAAAATTGAATTAGCCATCTAGAAGCAATTTGGAAGAGGTCATTGCAGTGGAGCCTCTTGAACCAAATCTAGTTAGATGTTTGATATGCAAGTTATGACATTTTTAAGTGACCTCTTACATCAGGACAAATGGTCTTTGATCTTCTCCTTGTATTCTATCTTAGCTATTGAAGTCAGCCAGGCCCAGACATTAATGGGAAGGACAAAAGATTCGTATATCCTATAGCATTTGTATATCTCCCCATAATCCCCTTCCCCCACTCTTCTTCAAAAAATAGGGTCAAAGGAGAAGGCTGGAAATACAAACCTCAGAAGTCGACGAAGAATCAGGCCCCCAACTTCCTTTGTTACTATTATCTGCAGATATCAAATTGCCTTCCTCGTTCAAAACAGGCAAACCTCGCCCTACAAACAATAGAATGGAAGAGACAAATAAATATTAAATTGTGATACATGGAAACATTTGTATGCATGTACAAGTAAAAAATTTACTATACATGGCAAATACAAAGTGAGATAACAAAAAATATAGCTAGTGTATGATCCTAGAAAAACTATAGGCTACTAGGCTTCATTTTTCACCAAAAAGTTAGTATTACCTTGATAGAATGTAGCATGTAACTTTATCTGCACTTCAACACCCCCACCCCAACAAAAAAGAGAAAAAGGAAAGCGCATACATATTGATATACGAATGATGATTTAAAACAGTATGGAATCAGTAACCTGCTGAACTTGAATGGGTCCCAAAGGATGTCTGGTGAACTGAACTCGCAATAGAAGATAAATTGCTGCGCCGCAATCCTTCAGCAGCAATAACACATAGCTGAATCAGTAGGAACACTCCTAGTATTTGGTATCTGCATGGAAGCCACTTCAAAGAGTGAATATTTTAGGCCAAGAAAACCTCAGATGACTAGAGGTCAAAGATGGAGTTGTTAAATTTCTTTAATAACAGTCACGAACATACAAAATATTTTGCTTGAGCAAATTAGAGAAAATCACCCAAGAAAATCAAAGCACATGTATTAAGCAATCCAACATGGTCAGGCATTTGTGATCACCAAGAAAAGGAGGAAATGGGTTTCCAATATGAGTAACATGTTTCTGTCAGTGATGATTTCCTCATGAAATCAAATCACTTAACTAGAGATACCCATCATGATATGAAAATTGCCAAACATACAAATGCATTTAACAAACAAACACATATTCAAGTTCCTATCTTCAGTCAAGGAAAGTGGACTGGGCTTGATAAGAAATGCTGATAAATATTAACTGTATCTATAAGATACGATATATGTCTCAATAGGACAAAGGATCAGCTTGACAGTATAATGACACTGGTAGGAAAAATTTTGCAAAGCAACTCTACCCTCAACCCCCACAAAAATTATAGGTGGGAAAAGAAAAAAAAAATAAAAAACAAAGAAAAACCTAGAAAGCAATTTTTTTTTTTTTTTAAGAAGTAATTGGCCCCATGGGGAGGGGAAACGAGAAATTCAAACTAGTGATCTCTGTTTCATGAAGTATGATCCTCAACCGATTGAGCTATTCCTTTGAATTACAACTCATCAAGCTATGGAGTTACCATGATTCATTTCTGATCTAAAAACCCATACCTGGGCCTTTGATTTGATGGTTTTCCAATGAACACATAATGAATGCCTGCTGCTCGTTTTGATATATGATAATAGAGGCCTGCAAAGAAAAAAAAGGATAAGATTATTGAATTCCCACACCTCCCCAAGGCCTTCTTTTTACTTCTGCAGCAGTATATAAACCTATGAAAGATAGGAATAACCTTCAAAGTAGAAGAGCATGAGGTTAGCACGAAGAACCAATTGCAAAAGTTCACGAGCTATTGGGAGCACCTGAATGCGAACCCAAAGGAATTTTAAATAAGAAAAGCAGTTCACCAGGTGTTCTAAGAACCAATTCAGCAGCTAATTTGTAATACTGATCACTAAGAAAGAGGGGAAATAAAAGAGGGGAAAAACATGTTTCCAGAAAAGAATGATACTAAAGGAACAATCGATCATATAATTTTCAGACATAAGTTCCATTGAAGGACAAATAAATACATAATAATAAATTTATAATCCAAACTAAATACATATAAAAACATGAGTTAATTTCAAAAGATCACATCCAAAACACAAAGATCAAGACTTGAATGAGCAAGCTGTCTAATAGATAACTGTACCGTAGGCCATCTCCGAAGTGCATACAACCATAATCCATTCAGTTTCTCTTTAAGCCATCTCGGAGATGAAACGGATGCCCCTGATGTGGATGATGATGGAAGATCAATCACTGCAGAAGACTGAACATGAACGCTTCCTGGAGCATTGTTGTCGTAGGGCTCATCAGACTGTGATTCAGCAAGGACAATGCCACGGGAAGCAACTCTTGAACTGCAAAACAGACAATTGAGCAGTTTTTGTTTTGTAACTTTTCAGTGTTGGCTAAAAGCTCAGTAGCAATTACAAATAAATATATGAATAACTGAAAATAAAAGAGAAAGCTTTCTTGAACCTAAGTCGCTCTGCAATATAAGGAACTGCTGTCTGGTATACGATGAAAAGAGCACGTCTTGCTGGGGTTGGAGGAAGTCCATAAGGTCCTGCAACCTATCAAAACAACTATTAACCAATTTAACATAGATTAAATTTTAAAATATCAACCACGGGGCATTGATGCAAATCATGCAATTAGTATCAAGTAAAAAATGATAAAAAAGAAAAAAGAACTAGAATCCCAACATGGGAAAAAAATCGTGGTGGCAAATAGTGCAAAGTCTTGTACCCCAATTTCACACTGGGACGATGAATAGCCTACATAGAGTACGTAGATTATAAAAGCACTCATGGGTATTAAGTCTCCCACTAATTTCTTACTAAGTAAAACTGGGCCTTATAAGTGATTACAAGGAACCCAAATTGACTAGTCATTTTGAAATAATGGGGCAAATGTGGCTAGTGTTTTTCCTGTGTCGTTACAAATAGTATCAGAGCATCCTAGTAACATCATGTGGTACTGGAGCACTACATGACGTAGTTTTAACGAGGACGTCAGGCATTTGGGTGGGGGAGGGGGGGCAGATTGTAGAACCTCAATTCCACATTGGGAAGATGAGTAGACTACATAGAGTGAATGGATATAAAGGTACTCATGGGTGCTAAGTCTCACATTAATTCCTTACAATGTGTTATAAGTGATTCTAGAAAACTTCATATTGACTAGTTCTTTTGGAATGATAGCGCACATATAGCTAGCGCTTTTCCTAAGTCGTTACACTACTCTTATTTGAGGTTTTTGTTGACTACGACATAGAAGATTTAGACAATTGAGCAATTGATCAAATAACAAGGCTTATGTCATCCAAAGCATCTAAACATGCAGCTCAGAAAAAGGGGGAAAAGGGTACCTTTCTGTAGATATTTGGTTTCACATATATAAAATAGAAGCTAAAGCCAGTTTTAGAGCACTTAAAAAGGCCCATTTGATGAATATCAAGAAACTAATGCCCGCAAACCTGAGTGATATCACAGTACTCTTCTCCCAATGTTTGCTGCCCCGAACCAGTCGTTAATATAAAATAAAGCATCTGCCCCAAAAGTTTTGTCTGCAAAACAAGAAAACTGAAAAGCTAGTAACTATATTATGTTATCCACATCGCATAACAAAAATGATACTGGCTAGTAGCAAGGTCTAAAAAATACAAATGCTATGAGAGAATTAAAGTTGTAAATTTGGAAAGATTCGGGCTGCATTGCTAGCATAAAGAAAAACCACACTACAAAAACCAATTTCACATCTGAAAAACAAAAAAGACGAAGGTGCTAGAGAGCTTGTGAATTTCAAATCAAGAACTTTGAAGCGAGTAAAAGGAAATTACAATCAAGATTATTAAAACATCTAGAAAACAGAAATTTTTCATAAAATTTAAAGTAATAGGTACCAAAACTTCCTATTAAACGTATCCCTTAGGTGTTTTTTTTTTTTTTTTTTTGCTTCCAAAACAGAAAAATGCTTGTCAACTAAGGTTTTACTCAGCCCTTGGGTTTCTTTCTACTCTAATTCACACAGAAGAAAGCAAAAGGTGAAATAGTATGACAGGAATTGATCTCTAGTAAATTAAGTTGCATCAAGCTTCCATATTCAACACCACTCCCAATGTCACCAACATGCATTTACAGGCACCAACAGTCGGGGGTATGAAAAATGGCCCTCGGCAAATGCATGTTCAATTAACCTAAGGACAACATATTTAACTCTTAAAACCTAAATTCAGTTCCTGTTCTCGTGAAACGAAAACCGAAAGTTGACAAGTTAACCTCGCTCTGATAAGCTACAGCAATCCTCGTACCTACACCAGAGAAAGAGGCAGTCAATTTTCTGAGAGAGACAATGAAAGGCAAGGAAGTGTAAGATAACGAGAAAAAAAATTTCACACAGCCAGGAAATGATGTGCCAACAATCACTTGTTGAAGTAACAAAATTGAATTCCCTAAAATTGCGAGAGAGAGAGAGAGAGAGAGAGAGAGAAAGGACCAAAGAGGTGGCGAAAAGCGTCGCGACAGGCATCGTAGACAAAGGAGGCGTACTGCTCGTCCTTCTCGGCGGCTCTCATTATCTCCGGCTGTGCCGCCGGCGGGAATCTTCGTGGTACGGACGGCTCGCTGCTGGTGCTGCTCCGACCCGTTTCCCCGCTGGAACCCGGGTCGGATGACCCGCCCACCTCCTTCCTTCCCAATCCCATCTCTCTCTGATAAGCTCTCAGTCTGAAATTTGTTAACACCAGAGCGAAAAGGAAAGGAGAGAGCGCAGAGAGATAGACCAGTAACCAATCCAACCGAGCTCAGTCACATGGTTAAACATATAATATAACGAAAGAGGAGACGACGTCGTTCGATTTAGCAGACCAACCAAAAAAAAAAAAAAAAAGATTTAAGTGAGAAAAAGAAAAAGCGCCGTTGCCGGGGATCGAACCCGGGTCACCCGCGTGACAGGCGGGAATACTTACCACTATACTACAACGACTTGTTTGATGATTCTATAAACATATTTTAAATTGACCTATATTTCTACAACAAAAATGGGCCATACCTAAGTTTGGAAATATATTAGAACTAGGACTTCTGCAGGCTGGTTGGGTTGATATCGGCCCACCAGTGGCAAGGGAAAGGCTTTTTATTTTAGAAAAGTACATACCTTCTTAAATTACCACCCAATTAACTTAACAATATTCTCTTCAAACTTTTAATTGTGACAATATTTTCACAAACTATCAAAAATTGTCAATGTCCCTCCTAATGATGAAAATACTCTTAATAAAATTAAAATATTTAAAAAAAAAAAATGAAAAGGGAGTGGAAATTCTAAAAAAAAAAAAAATCATTTTGTTAAAAAAAATTAATATTTTTTGTTCTTTTTGGAATTTATAGGGATATTTTTGTCTTATTAACAAATATTTAAGGTCATTTTTATCTTTTAACTGGCCTTGGAGGACATTGTCAATTTTTTGGTAGTTTGAGGGATACATTGTCACAATTGAAATGAGATATTTTCAATTTGGTGATAGTTTACCAATTTTTTTTTTTTTTAATTTTTAGAAACCATTTTTTTTTGCCTTGTGTGTTGTGTCATTCCATTTTGCAGAGCCCACTTATATTCTTTTTTTTCTTTATTGAATCACTATTTTTTTTTTTTTTTTGAAAGTAATCACTTGTTCTTTCTCCACAGGAGCATATCGTTCTCACTTCTCATATCTTCTGGGCCTACCAAAAAATGAAAAGACCATATTGTTAGCTGCTTTAGAAGGGTACAGGCATATACACTGAAGATTTCTCCTGCTCTGCTACGTCATTCGTCAGATAACATTTCTCTGGTAGAAAGCCCGTGCCTTATCTCTCTCCCCTAAACAAATGAAAGCGCAGGCAAGCCCAACGAGATACCAAAAGAACAAAAATGGCCGTCTCATCCACCACTGCGGCACTCTACATCTCCCGAAAAGATTTCTCGACCCAGACGCCGATAAATGGTGCCATACCCACAAATTCCATCGCTTTTGCAACCAAGCTACGCAGATTTCACATCAGAAGCTCAGGTGAATTATCCGCCGATACCAGTGCGACAGAAGCAGATTCTTCAGAAAATCCCATTGAAGCCTTAAAAGAACCACCCTCCTTGATTTCTGCTCTTAACGTCGAAAGAGCACTTCGTGGAATACGTAATGATCACAACCGACGCATTTAATATTTAATTTTGCATTTTTTATTTCTACTTTCTATATGTTTTTCTTCATCCTCTCTCATGATCGATGCATTTGAATGCAGCAATAACAGATGTGGACCACTATGGTAGACTTGGACTACAACGAGGATGTTCTTCTGAGCAGGTCACATGAAACTCAAGGACCACTAATTACATAGTTTTATTGGCAATTATGCAAATTGATATTCCTCTCTCTCTCATTGTTTTTGATTATTGGCCAGGTTATAGTTGCATACCAAAGAAAGGTTGAAGAAATGAGGAATCAGGGATTAAATGAAGAAGAACTCGACAACAAACTGGAACTTCTAAAAGTTAGTCACTGTAAATTAATTATATTTTGGGAAACTTCACTTTGGTTATATGAATTTTCACTCAATTTTACAAACCCTCTTTGAACTTTCAAATCTCTCATTTTGGACCCCTGAACTTCCAATTACTCTTAATGTGAACCCTTCTGTCAGATTTTAAACGTTACATGACGTTTATACCCCTGACTTTTATATAAAATTTTAACTTCCAAAACGTTTTTTTATTTTTAAAAGAATGAAAATCAAGGACATTACGGTTTTTTTTGTATTTTTAACGGCTAAAATCAAAGAAAAAGTTTTAATTGAGAGTAATTGAAAGTTCAGGTATCCAAAATGAGAGATTTGAAAGTTCATGGAGAGTTTATAAAATTGGGTGAAAGTTCAAGGGACCAAAGTGAAATTTCTCCTTATATTTTTCCCAAAGAAAATGCAATGGAAAATTGTATGTGGAGGGAAAGCAATTCTGACCAAGTATCTGAAAAATTGATAGGAATCATACATAATTTTGTCATCTGAGGAAGAGAGAAGGATGTACGATTGGAGCTTGGCTCGAAGCCAAGATGTGGAGACATATGTTTGGCCCTTCGAGGTTGACAAAACAAAAACTCCAAAAGAGTCTCCTCCCATGCAGGTATGTCTTTCCCGTCTCTACATTATAAATTATATTTTTATTCAACAACTATACAATTATTTTTATAGTTTCAATCAGCTTTTGAATTAGTCTTTATTTTAAAACAAAATAATAATAATAATAAGAGTTAATTAAGACTGCCATGCGAGCATTGTGAGATATATGTTACAAAAATGTGAGCATTTTGAAGGAGATTGAAATGAAAATTAATAATTAGTACAATATATGTCAAATAGGAAACAAAGGGATAAATACCTGAATTTTGTGGTTCTTCAAATAATTGTCGTTCACGCAAGCCAATCTTTCTCAATGATAGAGAAATCTATTTATTGGTGATAAGAATAACACTACACACTCTTACTCACACACTTCCACTCCTTGCCGTAACTTTTAAAATCAAAATTCACATGAGGGAATGTGAGGGAATATAAGAGTAAAAGTGTGGTGATAATTTGGAAGATTAGTCTAGAAATTATTAACAATTTCTCTTCTCTCTCTAAACTTGACAATAATAACACTGTATAAACTTTGACATGACAGGATCCAGAGGACGTGGGACCAACAAGATTGGTGGGATACTTCATTTTAGGGTGGTTGATATTATCCTTCATAGTGTCTATTGCCCTTAATCAATAAAAACCAAGGGGAGATTAGTGCATTTATTTCACATTGGGGAAGGAAAAAAGGAATAGAAAACTTGGAGCCCCTCATATTCTACTATCAGGAAGATAAAGTTGTTGTTCTAGTAAGCAATGTCTTTTGTACACAGAAAAAGCATTTCCCTGCCGACTAAATTGACCTTTTAAAAATTGTTTATAAACCGTTTTGTCCAACTTCCAAAGGTGAGGGCTTTTGGGAGGATGAGTTATTTTGTTCAACCTATTATTTGCATTAATTAATGTAAATCAATCTTCTTTTCCAATCTAATTACTTGAATAAGTCTTCTTTCATGGCACTAGCCAAAATTGATAGTCCATGTAATACCTAAAGAATTTAAGGGAAATTATGTCATAACCCATTGTGCTGTCACACTATTTGACATTGAGACTACAATTTCTAATTTAATCAAAATTGAGACGTGTTTGGGCATTTGTAAACGTAGACCTTTGCCAAAATATTCATCAAATAGATAAAAGTAGTGACATGAAACTACTATTGTGCTCCTCAAATAAGTTCAAAAATAAAATTAAGAAAGAGTGGTTAAGGTGTCACCCAACACAACCATGATTGACTCACGCCTAACCATTGTCGTAACTAGAAGTGAACCGACTACCATGGCTAGGAGAGACCTAGTCACAATAGTGGTTAGACCTCTCCCAGTCATGGTGCTAGGTCGTTTCGCTAGCATGATAGTGGTTGGGCATGAACAAACCATTGTTGACCCGCCCAACCACAGTTTTTAAAGAGATCCAATGATGGCTACTCTGGGTGACAACCTAAGCCACTTTTTTTTTTTTTCTTTTTTATTTGAAGCATAATTGTAGTTTCATTATATTTCTATTATTTATTTGACAAAAAATATTGAAGGAGATATTGATTTGCAAATGCTCAAAATTGATTTGTTATTTTATTTAGGGGAAAATCCACTTTACCCCCCTGAAGTTTCAGGAGTTTTTCAATTTGAACCCCAAAGTTTAAAAAGTGGCAATGTATCCCCCCAATGTTTCAAAAATTTTCAATTTAAACCTTCCGTTACAATTTCCGTTAAATTGGATGGAAATTTTTTTTAAAAAAAGCCTGAGGGTAATTATGTAATTTTAGAGATTTCCGTCCAATTTAACGGAAATTATTAACGGAAGGTTTAAATTGAAAATTTTTGAAACATTGGAGGGTACATTGCCACTTTTTAAACTTTGGGGTCCAAATTGAAAAACTCCTGAAACTTCAGGGGAGTAAAGTGGATTTTTCCCTTTTATTTAATTAGAATTTGGGGTTTCAATGTCCAAAAGCTTGAAAGTACAAGGGGGTTGTGTATAATTTCCCAAAATTTAAAAAGAAAACAAAATATATAATTTGCTGGTAATTACATCAACAATGGATGAATGATAATATGATAATAATAATCCATTTGCACAAAGGATAAGTGTCGTTCATTTTCCTGGTTAGAAAGAAAGGAGAAGTGAGCAAGCAACTCTTAGAACACATTTGGTACCCAAAATTGTTATTCTTTTAAAAATATGAATGGGTATAACTAAAAATAGAAGAAGTTAAAATGGAATGATAATTCATATTCTTTTATTTGTTGACAAGTCCAGGGCAGCCTAATGTATTTTGGGGCCTTAGGCGAAACTTTGAAATGAGGCCTAAACTTTTTTAAGTAAAAAAATATATTTATTTTAATATTATTATTATATTTTATTTAAAAATCATTCTTCTTGCATTTTGGGATACAAAATTACTGATTAAGTTTTTATAATCAAGATTTTCTAACATCCTTTTTTCAGTTGATAACATGGCTAATCAATTTAATCTATGTTGTGACATTGTTAATCTTAAGTAGGATTTTATCAATTTTAATTTTGAAAAACTTCTTTCTGCAGAAGTAACTTTAGTCTGTAACAGATATTGTTAATAAAATTCTATAAGTGATACATGCATTTGGAAAAGAATCAAGTCTTTTTATATAATTGAATATGTCAATTGCAGCACTTTCTTCTATTTGTAAAATTTCTTTTAAAACTTTTAGTTCTGAAAATAAATCTCAACAATACTCTTTTCCAATAATCTTTCTCTCGGTTAATTTGTTCTTGGACTTTTTTTTTTTTTTTTTTTTTTGATATCGTAAGAGAATTTTACTCAGATTAATTGCACGTCGCAAACGCATACTGTACAACAATCCTTACCGTTAATCAAACTCCTACGAGTAACTGGCCCCACCCGCCAAAATCAGTTACCAGGTAACCCAAGAGCTTTCACCCCCAACGGGCTAAGCAGTTTATCCTCATGCCCAGGAGGATAAGCAGTTCTTAAACATTTTTATCAATTGTTTTATTTTTTAACAATCTCATTTCTAAATCAACCCAATCATTCATGTTAATAATATGTTCATTGGTTGTTTCATAACTTTTAAGTTTAGCACTAAGATTTTTTCGGTCATTAGTTCCTTCATTATCTAGTTGCGTTCTATTAGGTTTTGAATTAAACAATTTGCAACAAAAACAAAATACTCTATCTAAATCTTTTGAATAAACTAGCCATTTTCTATTATTTTATGGAAATTTTAGATTCAATCAGTTTCTCTACTTTTCTTTTTAAGTTTTTCATATCCAGATGCATATTTTCTACTAATAGACATGTTTGATTAAAAATATTAACAAATTAAACAAACACAATTTATATATATAAAAATATATATATATTCTAACTATAATAAAATAAATTATAAAAATAGAACAATAAAACCTGATTTAGAGAGGCAGAGACTAGAGAGTTCTTGGAGATTTCTCATTTTGGAGAGGAAGAAGGTTTGGAGAATTAGCATGAAGGTTTTTGATCTTTGAGAGAGTCACAAAAATTGCAGGCTAGATCATAGATATGAGTGAAGGTTCTCGTTCTTATGTGAAATTCCAACAACAAAGAGACAAGAGACAGCCTGCATTCCATTTTAAGAATAAATAATACTATTTGATTCATCTTTTGATGTGAAATTCCATCACTCAGAAACAATAGACATTAGCGATAGGCTTTTTAATAATATTTCATTCTCCAAATTCTAGAAAAGAGACAGAGATGTTGGTTAGAGAGTTTTTTTTTTTTTCGATGAATTATTATTATTATTAGGGAAAAGTACACCTTACCCCCCCCCAAAGTTTGGAGCAATTTTCAATTCGACCACCAATGTTTCAATTTTTGCAATGCACCCCCCCAAACTTGCAATTTTTTTTTCAATTAGACCAATTTCATCCAAAAAATTTCATATTGCCCATAATTTATTTATTTATTTATTTTTTATAAAAAAATTAAAAAAAAAAATATTCGGGTTGGCCGTAGCCACCCCTTTGGCCATCTGACCATTTTTGCAACCCCCAATTTTTTTTTTTTTTTTATTTTATAAAAAATAAAAAAGTAAAAAAATCAGGGGCAATATGAAAACTTTTGGATGAAAGTGGTCGAATTAAAAAAAATTTGCAAGTTTGGGGGGGTACATTGCAAAAATTGAAATATTGGTGGTCGAATTGAAAATCGCCCCAAACTTTAGGGAGGTAAAGTGTACTTTTTCCTCATTATTATTATGATGGTCCTCTTTAAATTGGGCCTTATTACTTCTTTTTTTTTTAATTTTTTTTAATTTAATTTTATTTTTTTTATTATGGGCCTTATTACTTATTTACCATTATTAGAGGCCTTAAATTTCTATGGAAATTTTTTTTGGGCCTTATTAAAAAAAAAAAAAAAAAAAATTCCACAAAAAAAAAAAAAAAAATTTACCAATGTTTTTTTTTTTTGTGCCTTATTAAAAATTTTTTTGAGGCGTTATTAAATGGGGGCCCTAGGCGACAGCTTAAGTTGCCTAACCTTAGGTCAGCTCTGTTGACAACACATGCTCTCATTGAGAATATCATAACATTGTGAGTACCGACCACCCATGATGCTATTGAGGGTGGTTGCAGCCACCCTCGACTTCGCTTGGGGGTGATTATGGTCACTCCCAACAACACTTACGAGTGGCCACGACCACTCTCGAGCCATGAGGGTGGTCTTGTTTATGCCTGATGTTTTGGGGTCGTCCACCACCCATAGAATTCAATCAAAAATTCTTTTTCTTTTTTTAGACCAAAAAAAAAAAAAGGTTTAAAGAAATATAATATGATTTTTTTTTAAAAAAAAATTTAAATATACATTATGTTCCTCTAATAATAGCTATTCCTCTAATTTTAAAAAAGAATGACGGTTCCTCTATTTAAGATAATAACCATTCCAATGAAAATGGCTATTTCCAGGAATGGCTGCAACCAAAACGTTCCATCAAAGTGGTCTATTCCACATATCAAATGTGCCCTTAATTCCTTTCAAAATTGTAACATTCTATGCGCATTGTGCAAACCCAATTCCACAATTTTTTTTTCTCCAAAGAAAAGTAACCATATCCCTTTTTGGGTGGTTATGGCCACCCCAATGGCCATTTGGGGTGGTTCGACCAGCCCCATGGCCTTTATCGTGGTTCAACCAAAGGATGCTGATCCACCCCCATTTGACCATAGTGATAGCCATGTTCTAGCCTCCTCTAAAATAAAATAAAATAAAATTTTTTAAAAAAAGTTTTTAAGCTTTTTTAATAGAATTTTTAGTTCTTTTTTAAAATTTAAAAATAAAAAAATTAAGGATATTTTTGTCATTGAGTAGACATTGACAATTTATATAGTTTGCAAATTATATTAATACAATTTTTAGATTGAAGGATCATTGACAGTCGGGTGTTGGTGCAAATAATTATCACTTAATTCTCAAATAAAAGAAAGGGCCTACTATTGGAATTCAATCCCAAAACATAGGCCACCCATCCCCTATGCAAAGTATTTTTTGTATGAGTCTGAAACATCTAAGGATGGTTTGTGTAACTTGGCCCAGAACAATTGGCATTTACTACGAAGTGCATGAGCGACATTTGTTAGGTCCCATAACTGGGTTAACAATAGTTTCTAAGCACCGTTATTTGCAACATTGATTTGCGATCAACCTTTGATACCATGAACCATCAAGGGTGGTGGTTCAAGGGCTTAAGACAATTTTCAAGTGGTCAAAACATGTGCTTGGGCGTGGATTTGAATCTCCGCAATAAAGAATCTCCACATATGCCTGATAGTATTAACCGTCTTGTATTCTTATTAATGCCTTAGTGAGACTATATCAAGCTATGGCTCAATCAGACTTTAAGGAGCGCCTGCGGTTTCCACTATCTAGACTCCTCCTATGCAAGTCCTAACGGGTAGATGCTACTATATATTGTCACGCCCATGTATGATAGCAATAATTTGTCTCCCCAACCTACCCTTTTGAATACTAAAAAAAAAAACTTTTGACACTACTAAAAAGACATGATTACCGAGTAAAGTTATATAACGTTCTTTATAAAATTGATGTGACTTTTAAAATTACCATTAAATTTGTAATAAACTACTATTAAATTTTGATCTAATGATGATTTAAAAAACGACATTAACTTTGAGAGATAAAATAATGATATGTTGCATTACTCTATTTAACCATTGATTAAAAAAATGTCATGACGATATCAAAAGGGTGTATGGGTGTAGAATACTTGATCTGAATAGGAGTCACTGATATCCCCGTTCTAGAAGAAAATACTCCAAGACTCGCTTAAAAGTCTTTTTTTTTGGGCCTCATTAAAATTTTTTTTGAGGCCTTATTAAATGGGGGCCCTAGGCAAAAGCTTAAGTCGCCTAGCCTTTGGATTGGCCTGTTGACAACACATGCTCTCATTGAGAATATCAGAACATTGTGAGTAGCGACCACCCATGATGCTATTGAGGGTGGTTGCAGCCACCCTCGATGTCGCTTGGGGGTGATTATGGTCACTCCCAACAACACTTACGAGTGGCCACGACCACTCCCGAGCCATGAGGGTGGTCTTGTCCATACTTGATGTTTTGAGGTCGTCCACCACCCATAGAATTCAATCGATTTTTTTTTTTTTTCTTTTTTAGACCAAAAAAAAAAGGTTTAAAGAAATATAATATGATTTTTTTTTCTTAGAAAAAAAAAATACACAATGTTTCTCTAATAATAGCTATTCCTCTAATTTTTTAGAAGAATGACGGTTCCTCCATTTAAGGTAATAACCATTCCAATGAAAATGGCTATTCCCAAGAATGGTCGCAACCAAAACGTTCCATAAAAGTGATCTATTCCACATATCAAATGTGGCCTTAATTCCTTTCAAAATTGTAACATTGTATGCACATTGTGCAAGCCCGATTCCACCATTTTTTTTTCTCCAAAGAAAAGTAACCATATCCATTTTTGGGTAGTTTTAGCAACCCCAATGGCCATTTGAGGTGGTTCGACCAGCCCCATGGCCATTAGCGTGGTTCAACCAAAGGACGTTGATCCACCCCCATTTGACCAAAGTGGTGGTCATGTTCTAGCCACCTTAAAATTTTTTTTTTTAAATAAAAAAATTAACAGTTTTTAGGCTTTTCTAATAGAATTTTTAGTTCTTTATAAAAAAATTAAAGATATTTTTGTCATTGAGTAGACATTGACAATTTATATAGTTTGCAAATTATATTAATACAATTTTTAGATTGAAGGATCAATAACAGTTGGGTGTTAGTGCAAATAATTATCACTTAATCCTCAAATAAAAGAAAGGGCCTACTACTGGAATTCAATCCCAAAACATGGCCACCCATTTCTATGCGAAGTATTTTTTGTATGAGTCTGAAACATCTAAGGATGATTTGTGTAACTTGGCCCAGAACAATTGGCATTTACTACGAAGTGCATGAGTGACATTTGTTAGGTCCCATAACTGGGTTAACAATTGTTTGTAAGCACCGTTATTTGCAACATTGATTTGCGATCAACCTTTGATACTATGAACCATCAAAGGTGGTGGTTCAATGACTTAAGAAAATTTTCAAGTGGTCAAAACATGTGTTAATGCGTGAATTTGAATCTCCGCAATGAAAAATCCCCACACATGCTTGATAATATTCACTATCTTGTATTCTCATTAATGCGTTGGTGAGTCTAGATCAAAGTATGCCTCAATTAGATTTGAAGAGCGCCTGTGGTTCCCACTGTTTAGACTCCTCTTGTACAGCTCACAGTGGGTAGATGTTACCATATATAGTCACGCCCATGAAAAATAGCTATAATTTGTCTCTCCGGCCCACCCTTTTGAATATTAATAAAAAATTAAAAATAAAATAAAAAGAAAACTTTTGCCACTACTAAAAAGACATGATTACCGAGTAATGTTATATAACATTCTTTATAAAATTGATGTGACTTTTAAAATTACCATTAAATTTAAAATAAATTACTAATAAATTTTGATCCAATGGTGATTTAAAAAACAACTTTGGGAGATAAAATAATGATACGTTGCATTACTCTATTTAACCATTGATTAAAAAAATGTCATGACGACATCAAAAGGGTGTATGGGTGTAGAATACTTGATCTGAATGGGAGTCACTGCTATCCCCGTTCTAGGAGAAAATACTCCAAGACTCGCTTAAAAGTGCTTGATAACCGATTACTCCAAGAACGTGCTACCATTGGTCACAACCTTTTTATTTTATTTTTCTATTTCTTTCTGATAATAATGGATGACCTAATTATAAGCATGCACGTTTCAAAACGAGGTTAGGTACTCTTAACTTAACGATGCTTTCCGCTGAATGATTGATGACCAGCTGCTGAACCTCAAGTAAGGATGGTGAGATGTATTCACCATCTATTGAACCTCATATTGGGTTGGCTAAAGGGTAAGTCTAAATTCGGTTGCCTCAAGAAATTGTGCAAAGGAAAACCCAACCAAAAATTCTTTTGAAAATACGAAAAACGTTAAGTGTCACCTAACAGGAATCTAATGATTCTGGGCCAAGAAAGTTAATAATGACACTTGGCTGTTGATATCAAAAGAATGCTGGCATGCAACCAAAGGATGGAACCCAAAATATCTGTCACAATGGACTCTCAACATGGTTCCTTTTTCCTCTGGTTTCAGGTGGTGTAGAAGGGGCCAAGGGGGTTTACATGCCTACATGACAAGCTACAACATAAAATGAAACTTATGGCTCGTTTAGTTTGCGAAATAGACCCCTGAAATGGAATAACTATTTCTATAAAACATTCATTTTTTGGTTTGGTATGGTCATATGACTCATATTCATAGGAATAGTTATTCCCCTTACACAAAGGAATAGTTATTCCTCTAAAAAATTAGAGGAATATCTAGTCTTGAGGGAATTGACAAGGTTTTCCAAATTAACTATATATATATATATATATATTTTTTTTTTTTAATTTTCTCTCGAACTTTAAAATAAATATATAAAAAGAAAAAGAAAAAATCTTGTGGGTGGCCGGCCACCCACACCTTCAACTATTATTATTATTATTATTATTTTAATTTAAGTTTTGGAAAAATTAGAAATCATATGGGCTTTTTAGTAATTTTAGTTCAATTCCAATTATGAAATATGTATTGTTACCAAATTAAAGAATTGGAATACTTATTTCATTCCAACCTCTTCTATTCCCAATAATACCTATTCATTTCCCTAATGGAATACTTATTCCGCAAACCAAACAGGACCTTAATGTACCAAGAGTCGAGGGAAGTCATCACCAAAGGCCTTTTAATGTTTCTTGTGGTGCTTTTGTTTTTTTGGGGGTGTGTGGTTGTTTTGAGTTTTTCTGAAATGAAAACATACCTTCACCGCCAGCTGCAACAATATCTGCAAAGAGAAGTTTAGGCACGGCATAATGCTCCAAACCCTATATAAAATTTACCGATGCTGCTCTGTTAAAACTTTTGTTTGCTAGCATCCAAACCTCAAGCTAAAAAAGTGAAGAGGGTTAGTTAACAGATATTAACAAATAGTTACAGTTTGAAAGCGATAGATGAACTAAATCTGTAGAAAAAACAGAAATTGACATTAGCTCAAACAAGCCTATATTGGTCCAAAATAGGTGTGTCCTAAATCCAACACTTCTAAGCAGACTAAGGATGATAGAACAAAGCTAAATAACAAACCAAGTTAGTAAGATATCTATATAGAAATGAGAGAGAGAAACAGATTGATCACCTAAGTTGATATGCCACACATATACATATTTACCTCAGTCAGGTCCGCTGCCCCTTTTAATGAACTCTTTTCCGTTTACAAGAATGATACTGTTCTCCGCCATCCTCATTGGATCCACTAACCATCTGCCACCTGTCACAACTCGGATCATCAGAACCAGACTTTGGATTGTGCTTAGAATGTCTGGAAGTGTGACTGCTCTCTTTCTGTTGCCTTTTCTGATCAATGGAAAGACTTTGGTCCAGACCAGATTCTGTGTGGCTGTGACATTTGTGATTGTGCCTTTTGTCGTCAGGCCTATTTCTCTTTCTTTCAACTTCGTTTTCTTTATAAGTTTGATGATGACTCCGACTAGAATCACTACCACACTCATCTCTTTTTTCACTGTGCTTTTTGGAGCTTCTATGATGATATTTGTGGCTCTTTTTCCTACGCCACTCGGGGCTACTGGGCATATCTTCTACTTCTGAACTTGGTCTCTCCGGGTGATGATATGACCTCCGATCTCTAACAGCAATTGAAGAATGAGAACTCTTCTCAAGTCTGTCATCATCCAAGTTGTCGTCATCTGTATAATAATCATGCAGACTTTTCTTCTGTGACCTCTGAGTAAAGCTGCCATCGGAGTAGTTTACACTTTTTTCTCTCTTTATAGAAGATTTATAGCCACGTGATCTTTCTGTCTCGTTATACGGGGCACCGTTACTAAAATCATCATCAGCATCACGATCATCGAGAGATCGGTTTCTGGTGAGCAAAGAAATACTAACAGAAATCAGAAAAATTGAAGGATCAATGCAGTAAATATTTTTCCATGAGAACCTAAAGAAGACAAAAGCTTACAGGTAAGGATTTCCATAAATGAGAGAGAGAGAGAGAGAGAGAGAGGGATTCCATCTAACATATATCTTAGAAATTTCCGGAGAGAATATTAATTTTTAGTTAGCAGGAAAACTCTCTAGTTACAAATGACACACATTAAAATTCAAAATGGTACAAAAGACCTGGACACGAAATCTTATGACAAGAAAAATGATGATTTTTTTAACAAAAAGCGCAAGCATGTACAAGAAAAATGATGAAAACAAATTTTTACAAAATGCAAAAAAACATTACTTCGTACATCTGCAAAGCATATCCCAAAACAACAACTAATCTAACAAAGAGAACCAGAAATTTTAACAAAATTGATTTGCAAACCTTAAGAGCGTGTTTGGCACAATTTTCAAAAGCTGCAAAACACTTCTCAAATAATTTTTTTTTTGTTGTTGTTGTAAGTAATTAAAATTCATTAAAAAGCGCAAAGGCACAATTCAAGCACATAGGAAGTATAAAAGAGAAACACTAAAAAAAAAAAATCAAGAAAATCATGAAAACCATAAATTTTATAGTCAAAAGCAATTGTTTAATGGTAAAGTGCATTGAAGAAAAAGGGCCTTTAATTTTACCATCGTCCTCTCACATACTTCAAAACTTCGACAATTTATTTCCCTCAAAATACACCACATTAGGTAGGTGGAACCATCTTCCACACTACAGCACTATGAAAGCTACCAAACTACCCCCTTCAACAGGCAAAGAGGTCTATCACTCATCTATGAATGACCCAAGCTAATTTCACACTCTTCTTACATATACAACACTAATCAATCACTATGATAAGCCGTTTCTTTAGGTTATCCATAGTGAGAATTTTCCCTACAACGGCCGACTAAGCAAAGAACGCTATTCTTAAGGGAACCTTGTTCCGCCAAATACTCTTCCAACGGAAAGAAGTAATATCATGGGGAGCAAGGACACTATAGAATGATCTAACATCGAACAACTTCTTGGAAGAGGCTCAACAAAACTTGTCCTCACCACTCCATCTCAATCTAAAGGAATACAAAAGATTGAAGAATGAGATAAAGAAATCCACCTTCCAGTCATATGCGCCACTTTGATAAAATAAACCTTCTACTGATGAGTGCCATTAGAAAACTCTAAATGATATGCCATGGAAGCATCCTTAAAAAGAAAAAATATTGAACTCTCAACTCTGGAAAAGCTACCTTAAGGGCCTAATTCTCAAACCATATGTCGTGCCAATATCTAATCTTGAAGTCGTGACCCACATTAAATCTTGTATGACTAGAAAACTCCCTCCAGCCCTTCTTAACACTTTTCCATAACCCCACCCCATATAACCTATGAACATCATTTAAACATCACCCACCCCACGAGCTGCCATATTTAAAATCCACTACCATCCTGTATAGCGCCTCTCTCATGCACGTAGTGCCATAACCACTTCCCCAAAAGAACTCAGTTGAACAAAAGTAAATTTCGGACCCCCACCATTAACAAACTTTTCAAATAAATATCAAAACACTTCCCAAAAAACAAAACGGAATACAAAAAAGTCTTCAAAAAATAAAACACAATCTTTTAAAAAACTTCCCACATCTTCATATAGGAATTTTTAGAAAACACATACTCATTTTTTCAAGTGTAGAGGTTTGCCTTTGTTATTTATAATAAATAAATAACAAATTATATATAGTCTAGCCTCCATTGGTGGAGGCCACCCCACAAGATTTGGCTGCAGCCATCATAGAGCCACCAAATAGATTCGGTGGAGGCCATCGGATCTGCAAGGCATTGCGGGGCCGCTAGATGCGTCTCGAACCACCATAGTGGCTGCCATCAAATCTACGCAGCAGCCATCACAATGGCTGCCGATCTATTTGGCAGTTTATGGTGGGGCCAAATTTGCATAGCAAACACAGCGGGCCAACAATCTGTTTGGCAGCCACCATGGGGCCCGCCGCCAAATCAGCGTGGTGGCCACCAGATCTGTTGGATGGCCTTCAGAGGGGTGACAGCCACCACCCCATTGAGGCTATCTCCAACAGACTAATTTTTGTGGCTTTTGTGCTTTCGTTTTATTTTTTGAAAATACTTCTAAGTTTTTTCTTTCAAAAACACTTCTTAGTTTACCAAAAAAAAAAAAATCTTTGGTGAAACCCCAAAGAAAACACTTTTTCAAATGTGGTCCCCACTAAAACATTTCTCAATTGTCACTTTTTCCAAGATTCTTTTCAAAGCCCAAAACACTTCTCAGAACTTTACCAAACCAATAGATTTGCTCTAAGATAGATCCAGAAAGCACTTGAGCATTTACATGTAAGAACTGAATTACTTGCATTCATATCCATTGCAATCATAAAGAAGATGCGTAAACACCACAAAGCTAATAACAAAAGAAAGTACGGCGGACAACAATGAAGCTAATCCCAAATATATAACAAAAAAAAAGAAAAAGGCATAGCCAAGAAAAAAATTAGCCAAACGCCTTCTATCGAAATTGTTATAGCCTGATATTAAAGAATTACCTCCTCATATTCTCATTTGAGATTTTCTGTCTCTTTCCAAAATTTTGAAAATCCACATATTCTGGATGACTTATATGGTGTTTCTCAATCCCCCCAAGTTGAGGTGCCGCAGCTCCCATCGTCACATATCCACTGCAAAATGTTTAAGTTTCAAATTTTATATGACGCAATAAATTACGCAATTTTATTTATTTATTTATTTTTAAAAAAAAAAAAAAAAAAAAAAAAAAGTGAGCAAGTTGATCAAAACCAATATATTAAGAAAAGAATTTACCTGAAGCCAGGAAAGCCACCATACATAGATGGCATATATGTAGGAACAGCATACGGGGCAGCTGGGACCATGGTTGCATTAAAGGGCATCATCCCAGTATTGCAATATAGATTCCCATAGGGCCTGATATGGGACAAGGGAGTCCCATTCCAAAACGGCCGGGCATAACCCTGCATAACTCCTGGAAACATAGCATTTCCTAAAATCACAAAAGAAAGTTAGCATCCCAGACAAGCCATAGACAATACATATACTTACAAGAAATATAACAGGGGAAACCAGACTATACCTCTCTGAAGCATAGGATGTGGACTGGAAGCAGCTGGGCAGTCCCTTACAAAATGGTCTGGTGAACCACACATGTAACACGTACGGTCCCCCTGATTTCAATACAGCAGCTTGGATCAGTTTAAAAGGGGAAAAGTAAAGAATAAACACCCTCACAAAAGTTTCCAACATGCACACAACACGTTTCACTTTTTCCCTTTTTTAATATTTTTCACAGCCTGGTTAATAACCCAAACAGGTAGGAAATTTGAGGCAGTGTTGACCACCAATGAGAACCAAACTACTGAGTGAAACAGTTTTCAGGTGAATCAAAACAAGCAAACAAAGAAAAAAATGAAACATGAAAGAAAAATTCCAACACAAAGCTCAGGAAGATTCAAAAACAAGACTTTTACGTGAGAGCATCAGGTACAATCTTATAGAAGGGGTCCAAGTAGACGGACAGAAACCAGGGGTTTGTGAGAACAAAATTTTGAACTTCTCAAAAAACCCAGCAAACAGATTCTCAAAGTCAGAAATTAGATTCGTAAGATAATATTTCTACTTGGATCCTCAGGTGGGCGTCCCTAATTCTTAGTCTATGTTCTTAGCAAGCCTGTCCACAGAATGAAAGTCTTTGCATGTAGATTATAGTGACCATTTGGTAATTGTCACATTAATAATGCAAGTTTTTGTCAAAGCTATTACCTTTTTGTGTCTTCCAGTATCCATGAAAGTCCTGTCTCTATCTGCAAATTTAATGCAAGTGTCAGAACAAACAGAAGATATATTGGAGATGATGCCTATATGAGGTTAGAAATGAGACCAAGAAATTTTTAAAAATAAAAATAAAAATAAACCAAAGATGTAAATACTACCTGCAGTACTATTAACCCAAAATCCCTTCTTTTTCTTGAGATTGGATTCAGCTGGGATAACATCAGAAATAGAAAAATTAGAGTTGCAGAGCCAGACTAAGATAAATATCACACAGACAATACTACACATTTTATGTCCACTAAAGAATACATCTGCTGCACTATATCAGGAACAACATCATGGTTACAGCCTGACGTATAGAATGCAGCTCCAACATTGTAAACAGTAAGATTATCTTACTTAGAGAATTCACCGGCAATGAAGTCACAGAATTAATAAGATGATACCTTCCTCATGGATGGGCTGACTTTCTCCTTGAAAATCATCAAAAGCAGCCAAGTCCCCATGTCTATTTTCCATATCCACAGGATGACGAGAACCATGTTGATTTATCTTGTGCGCCAAAGGAGGTGCTTTCAAAGGATTATTCACATTGACACGAGAATTAATGCCACCCATGGATGCATTGTTTCTGATCAGTAGATCATAAGCAGATTCTACCATATTTTGATTGGATCCCCTCCCTGTTGCAGAGGGAGAATGGGGCTCTAGCTCTTTTTGAAAGATAGTCACACCACAAGACACATCTTTTGCTTGAATTCCAGATTCACCATCTGTTTTTTGCATTATTAAATAGTTATTCACCAGAATTTAGTTGGTGGAAGGACATTTCAACAGTAGATAATTTCCCTACCTGGAGCATATCGCTGAAAGGCAGTGCCTGAACCAGTGGTTAGAATTTGGGACTCAAGGAAATGCTCAATTGCTTGCCTGAGAGAGACATTTGGCAGCAAATCCTCTACTCTGCATCTGGTAGAAAAACACTTAGGACACCTCCTTTTCTCAAGCAGGACCAGACGAATGCCTGCACCCAAAAATCCACAATCAAGATACAAAAAGAAAACAACTGAGGGTCACCAAGGCCTCTCAAAACTTGAGGCAGATAAATTGGCATTAGAATTTTGTAAAGGAGGAAATATAAGTTTGTCACAAGGCTCAAAAAACTTCAATGAAAAATAAAAACTCAAAAGGAAAGAAATAAAAAGAAAGAAAGTAAGGTTCAATTTAACAGATGATTGTATGTACCATAACAAAAAACTTACATTTCTGACAAAAACTATGCTGGCAGCAAGGTATCATCACAGCCTCCTTAAAAAATGAATCACAAAGAGAGCACTTTAGCTCCGATGGCAAGTCCGCATTTTGCATGGCTGGAGGACTGGTATCAACCACTCTTCATATTTCCATAAGGCAAAAAGAATCAGATATTTGATGCCAAACAACCAAAAGAAATTAAAAGGAAATGACTAACTCTTATCCTACCTTTTTATGTTCGTATCTTCTTCAACTTTAAGCATTGGTTTTTCCCCAGACATATTCCCTTCAATCCCACCATGTGCAGGACCTGATACTGAAATTGAAGTGCATGGTAAGAATAGAGCTAACACCTCAAAGATTTTTAAAAATATGTACGGGTACATTACATACCTCTAGGAATAGCCTCACTAAGGTCACTTCCTTCAAGTTTCTGATATCCTTCCGTACATGGCTTAGAACATCTGAATACACATAAGAATAAATTATGAAAGAAGGGGAGGAAAAGCCTAGGATTAGACAAAGTTTGACGCATCGGCAACAATCATGCGCAGGTAGAATTCCAGGGATAAAAAGTATACCTTGCAACATAATCACTTTTCTCATCATTGCCAGTGCATGCATTCATGTCAGTATCAAGATCAGCACAAGATGAGGTTGCCTCAGGAACAGGATACAAGTCAACCCCAAAGTCATCAAAATTGTCCACTTCAACATTCTGTAACATATAAAAGTTATACCGAGGAATCGAATGATATAGGAAAGTAAAATAAGAAAGCAGGTAGATAAAGCCATAGTAAAATAGAGCACAATGCCATCTCCAGAAATAAAACTACATGATAAATATGCACATAGGCTTTACAGGACAGCACCAACATGTTAGTCACAGACAGCAGTTGCTGTTTGGCCACTGTACTGAAGGTGCTGTAGTCAATCTAAAATCCCACCCTTAAAACCTTCTTGGTTATTCTTATTTTTTTCATTCTAATTTATTTGACAGCTTTTAAACTAGGTTCCTAGAAGAAAAATTTTATTGACATACCGCAGGAAGAGTTGAGCTAACCATCCTAGTGTCCTTGTTTTGAACAGTCTCAAGCGAGTTAAAGTTTGCCCTGCAACACAGCAGTATTATGTAAGAAAAACTGCATGAGAATATCAATACAGCCTCAACTAATACAGAAAAATTTGCAAAAGTTTAAGTTATACTTGCGTCATCACTCACAACACATACATACAAACTGTCCTCGATTGCTAAAAACTTACATATTGGAAGGAACTGATCCAGCAGGCACTCTTTTGATTATCACACTTGAACCGCTCGGAATTTGAAATTTCTCGTCAGTGTACTCTGAATTAATCCCAAAAAACAAAAAAAAAAAAAGAAAAACAAATTGTTATAACAACTCTATATCAGAAAACTTGAAAGAAGAAGGGGGAAAGAAGAAACAGAAAAATACAACTAACACAAATGCTCTTCAACTCCTTTGAATTTAAACATTTTTCAATTTAGTACTTCTAGCCTCCAGTTGGCTTCTCAAAAAGATGATAGTAAATATATGAATAAACGTTAGCTTAAATTCTTATGTAAAACCTAATTCAAACAACTGAAGCCATCGTGTGTAACAAGTAATTGGAAATCGTGTTATGTACATTTCAAAAGCTTGATATGGGTACGAAATTGGTTTTGTGAAGAAGGCCCTAATGAAATCAACCAAATATGATATTCGGAACACATGCAACCAAACACAAAGAAAGACTTACGAAGAAACTGCAAACAGAGAAAAAAAAAACAAAAAACAAAAAACAAAAAGCAAAACAATTGAACTCGATTCTGTTGGTCCGTCTCTCGAGAACCAAGAGAGGGAGGGAGAGTTGACCTTGACCAGTGAGGGCATCGGAGAATAGAAGATCAAAGTCTTGACAGATATCAAGGTTCTTGTGGCGAATGATCTTGGATTTCAGATCACGAACCGATACGTAAGGTCCTCCAATGTCTACAGAATCGAAGTTCGCTGAGCTCCTGAATTTGAACCGAACGGCCATGGCCGAGTCAATCGCCGGGTTGAATAGAACTCGGATAAGGAATCACTTGAATCGGAGAATTTCGGTATTTTTGGTTTTTGGTGCGAAGGTTTTAAAGATACAAAACCTAATGCCTTTTCCTCTTTTAATTCCTTTCTTGGTTTCTTTCAAATATATATATATATATATTCCTTTATTGGTCGGTCCAAAAGAAAAGGGTACTTGCTGTTTAGCAAAACCCCAACGCGTAACGCCATAAGGCGGTTAATCATGAAGATCACGTATTTGGGCCGTTGGGCGTCACATTTTTTTTACGATGTTTGCGCGTTTGAAACAACATAAATGAGAAAATAATTGATTTTGAAACAGAATTATTTGATTGGTAAATTATCCACCAAGTGTTGGAATGCCCACAACCTAGTAAGGGCTAATAGGCCTAGCCGAATGCCTATTGGCCCAAAGGCAGGCCTGGCCCAACCCAAGACCTAGGCTCACCGATCATCGCACATATGGGAAACATCTGACATCTCCCTCTACTTAGGCCCTAAATGAAAATGAGTTAAGAGCATTTATATTAGTTTATGTATATTTTTATACAAAATGACTAATTAAAATTCACTTTATTTTGTTTAGTTAATGAGTTTTAAAGTACACTATACATTCCATTATCTTTTTTTTTTCTTTTTTTTTTTATCTATGTCATTTAATTTTTTTTTTGTTAAGGATTGTATTTTTTCTAAAGATCTTATTTTTCAACTTTTAAGAAAAAAGAGACGTGTAGAGAAAAATAGTAAGAAAATTTTTTGGGAAAAGAGAGATGTGGAAGAAAAATAGTAGGAGAAATTTTTGGAAAAAGAACGATGTAGAGAGATAAATAGTATATTAATGAGATGAATGTGTGAATAATGTCAGCTACATGTAGGCTGTAGTGGTGCACTGTTCACAAATGCAACAAAAGATGCATAATCCGATGTAAAAAGTTTTTTTTAGTTTTTTGCTTATCTATTTCAGATAAAAGTAAGAAATTGCTAAACCATTGCTCTAAGCATTCACATTGATTTATGTATATTTTTATGCAAAATGGCTAATAAAAATAAAAAATAAAAACTCACTTTATCTAGTTTAGCTAATGAGTTTTAAAAGACACTATACATCCAATTATCTTTTTTTTTTTTTTATCTATATCATTTAAATTTTATTTTTTTTTATAAGGATTGTATTTTTCCTAAATATCATATTTTTCAACTCTTGGGAAAAGAGAGATGTGGAGAGAGAAATAATAAGAGGAATTTTGGAAAAAGAGAGATATGAAAGAGAAATAGTAAGCGAAAATTTTGGGAAAATAGAGATGTGGAGAGAGAAATAATATATTAATGAGATGGATGAATGAACCATGCCCGCTACATGTAGCAGTGAATTGTTCACGGAAAATGCTAAAGACACAACTATTTTGCCCAATTTTAGGCCAACTTTTGCCTATTTTTTTATTTAAAAAATAAAAAAAGTTTTTGAAGCAATAATTTTTATTTTGGTTATTCTTTTTTTGGTATTTTTTTAAAAATAAAAACTGTATTTTGCTTTATAAACTTTTTCCTTATTTTTTAATTTAGAAAATTAAAAATTAAAAATTAAAAAAGTTTCTAAAGAAATAATTTTTATTTTGGTCCTTACTTTATTTGGTATTTTTTGAAAAAATAAAAATTGTATTTTTCTTTATAATAATGACCATTTTTTTAAAACAATTGGTCATTATTATGAATAAAAGTACAATTTTTATTTATTTTTAAAAAATACCAAATAAAAGAAGGACCAAAATAAAATTATTGCTTCAAAAACTTTTTTAATTTTTTTTAATTAAAAAAAAAAAGTTGGCCCAAAGTTGGGGCTGTATCATTCCTCATTGTTCACAAATGCAAAAAAAAAAAAAAAAAAAAAAAAATTATATATATATATATATATATATATATATATATATATTACATTTGAGATACATAATTTAATGTAAAGGGTTTTTTAATGTTTTGCTTATATATTTTAGATAAAAATAAGAAATAACTAAGTCATTATGAGTGTTATTATATGTGAAATCATGATCCACTCCATTAATGACTTGTCCATATCCTTTTATTTATATATATATATATATATATATATATATTCTGGCCAATTAACGTTCCACAACTAATCGAAGTATCAACACAAGGCTGAATGTTCAATAATGTGATAAGTTAGGCAGTGTTTGTCAATGACCTGGGCTGATACTGTACCAGGGCCGATACTGTAGCACATTTTTAGGAATATGTGTTTAATTGGTTTTAGTGAAAATGTTTTGTGAGAAAAAGTGAGAAAAAAAAAAAAAAATTATATGGAAAAATGTAAAAAATTTATTTTGTAGTGATTTTTTTATTTGAATAATAATAATAAAAAAATGATTAATGTGGTATAAAAAGTAAAGATGTTGGAATTAATTTTAAGGTAAAAAATTTTTTTTTTGGGATTGAGGGAGGGCCTAGTACGGTACCAACCCAAGCCAACCGCAAACACAGCCTTAGGTTTTTAAAACGCTAGAAATTCATTTTAAAATCTATTTTCTGTCGATTTCTCTCAACCCATCTTTTCGGAGTACTCATAACCTTTCGATGTCGGCCACATTGTTACCTTTCGGAGTTCTCATCACCAGCAATATCGCTAACCTCTTCAAGATACCCGTCATATCATGGAGCACCTGCAAGGACCTTGAAAGACGACTGCTAGCATGTGTTTTCAGAGTGAGAAGTGGAGTGAGCAGTGTTCTCGTTGCCAGCCCATTCATCACACTCTTCTTTGAGCGCTCCTTTGTAACTCATCAAAACTATTTTTTTCGTTATTTTGGTGAGGTAATTTAACTAAAATAGTCTAAATGTCAACTTTTCAGCCTCACTACTTTAACAAAAAAAAGTAGTGAGGTAAACAGTACTCACCAAATTTAAAAATTATTATTCACTCACCTATTGATTAAACAACTCAATTCTCTCTTTCTTTTTACTTTTCGTTTCTCTCTTCCTTTAATAGTTAAAAAAAGAATAAATAAATTTTTGAAAAATAATATTTAAATGGAATAGTAAAAGTGGATTGTTAAAATAGTGAGACTGTTGGAGTGCTCTAAAAAAGTGAGTTGTTAAAATAACTAAAAGTGTACTTTTTGTTATTTTGGTGAGTAAAATTTGGTAAGGCTATTGGGAATGCTCTTAGGCAACCCCTGCAACGTGAGCGATTCAACAATAATTGCCCGGATGCTCAAGATTATGGGCTAATAGATTAATGGAAAAAATATAATTTAACCCCTCAAACTAACAGTCATTTACAATTTAGCCCCCCAATGTTAAAAAAATAATAAAGTAGTCCCTCAAACTACTAACTAGTTGCAATTTGGCCACTCTGTTAGTCATCACCATCAAATATGATAGAAAATTCAATACCGCGTTGTTTTGGTAAGATTAAGTTACTAACATGCCCTTTAAAAAAAAAAAAATCAAATTTTAAAAAGGTTTAGGAAACGACGTCGCAGCAGCTTCGTTTCTTCGTTTTCTTCTCCATACAACCTCTCACCTAAGGCTTGGAACTGAACTTCAAGCTGGGGAAGGAAAGCAAGGAACTGATGCGCAAAACTAACTGGCAAGCAAAGCACAAAAGGCACTCCTTAGGCCTCATCAATCGAGGAAGGAAGCATTCCAATCGTTGAAAATCCTTCTTGCTATTGGGCTGGCTTTCATCGGCCTTTTGGGATATTTGATTGACTCAGAGAATCGGTTCTTACAGTGCCCAGAATTGGACAAAATATCTTGTGCACACGAACAGGAGGGAGTTCATCATAGAACAGAGAGAGGGAGGTCTGGATTGGTCTCTTAGGTTGGTCATGAGTGCCCTCTTACTAAATAAGCACATAGCCCATTCGCACAAACCCAACTCCTTCTTGATCAAATCTTCAAGAGTACCTCTGGCAGCATATTCAAGAAACAGATTGTAGAGTCCGATACCGTCTTCGGCGGTGAGTAAACTCTCAAGGTAGGAAACAAAATCCAGACAACCGCACAGTTGTGCCAATACTCTTTCCTCCAACAAGAACGACTTCTCAAGAGGGCACGTCTTAACGGCGATCGATGGAGCCGTGGGGTCACCGGGTTCAACCACGAACACTATGCCATGCGTTCCCTTGCCAAGAACCCGCCGCCTTTGCCACATCACCATGAAATCCGAACAAGCACGGAAACACAGAGAGTGAAAGCGAAGAAACGAATTGCTTGGTGATTAGGGACTAGAGTGAAAACGACGTCATTTTCTAAACCCTTTTTAAAATTGATTTTTTTTTTTTTTTTTTTTTTTTTTCCAAAATGGCATTTTAGTAACGTAACCTTGCCAAAACGATGTCGTATTGAATTTTTCATCCTATTTGACGGTGATGACTAACGGAGTGGCCAAATTGTAACTGGTTGATAGTTTATGGGGCTACTTTATTACTTTTTGAACATTGGGGGGCTAAATCGCAAGTGACTGGTAGTTTGGGAGGCTAAATTATATTTTCCCTAGATTAATCGTTTATTGCTTACCAACTGCTTACCGATTACGACTAAATCGACATTAACCGCCTACTAGAAGTCGGTCGGTAATCAATTAAAAATTTTTATACCGACCTTGATTCGGTTTGATTAATCGAAATCAAAAAAATTTTGTTGGTTAATTGAATAACCAATAATAAATATTCGAGGAGAGGATCCTTTTCAGTATGTATAGTGGACTCTTATTGTGTTAATTAACTGGCTCATTTAAAATTTGTTTGGTTCAATAAACTATTTTAGCTTGAAAAACAATTTGGGCCCCCCAAAACAATCATTTTTTGGCCCAATTAAAAAAGCTTACGATTAACCGAACCGATTTTAATTAAAATATCCGTTTAAAGAAAACTTTCGAAATAAATCTTTATCAAAATGTAATCAGTGAATTAACCGATTTAACTGATAATTTCAATTAACCGACTAAAACTGACTCTATCAAACCGAACCAATAGTCACTCCTAATGTTGCCCCAGGAACAACAGGATTTCGTAGCACTCAACGGGAGCTAGATTTGAAAACATTAGATATTATTATATTACAGTTTTGCCACGAGACCTAAACCATGCTGCTTTGCGGGAATGATTGGAATCTGGTAGCGAGGTTGTTGTGTCAAACAGTATAAAGTTGATCGGTACCTACTTTTTGTTGTTCTTTATGTTCTAGAAGATGGTTGGAGTTTTCATGCATGAAAAGCTTGCTTGGACGTTCCAACACTATAGCATGAGTAGTAAAGGGCATTTAGGGAAATTGAACGGGGTGTTTACTAAATACAAAACAGTTCGAGTCGTGCACGCCTGCGTGGCTGTCTGAGCCTCAGCGTCAATAGCCCCTTTTCCTTATGATATCATCAACGCTCTCCCACCTAAACAGAAGTTACATTACAAGTTTTATTTCCAAGGGGTATCAATTAGGGAAATTGAACGGGGTATTTAGTTAAATACAAAACAGTTCGACTCGTGCACGCCTGTGTGGGCCGTGTGGCTGTCTGAGCCTCAGCGTCATTAGTCCCTTTTCATTATGATATCATCAACGCTCTCCCACCTAAACAGAAGTTACATTACATGTTTTATTTCCAAGGGGTATTCATTATATATGATATGTTACACACGAAACATGTCATTATCTCATCTGTCCTTCCATTACCATGATTTTAATATTTTACCAATAAATGCCAAAATTTCAATTCCAGTAAAATTTGTAACAATTTGTGAAAATCCAATTATTGCAGCATTTTATTGTGGATTTGGCCTCCATGATGTAGAGAAAATAACATCACCATCTTCTGTTATTTACATCTACGTTAGAGATTAATTATAACTATCCTAGTTTGAACCTAAACGACTTAATTAGCTTTAAATGATACTTCTTTCTTCACTCACTTTTACTTTCTCTTTCTTTCTGCAATTATTCATCCCCAAAAGATAATATGTTGGGCTTGATTTTTTTTGTAGGATGGAAAATAGATAAAAACGGTTGGGTATGGAGTTACCGGCTTAAGATATTTGCAAGGTTTTCTATCAGTAACCTTGACTTTTAAGGACCGGTCATCAAGGGGTAAGTATCAACCGGTTACTGAAAAATTGGTTGGAAAAAATGGGTTATAAGGTATCTAGTTTCGGTTCTAGTTTTTGGCACCAGGTTATAATTGGGTAACCAGGTATATATAAAAAATAGGGTAAAGTCCACATACCCTCCTCAAACTACCACTCAATTGACAATGTCCCCCCTAAACTTTCAATTGTGACAATGTCCCCCCCAAAGTACCAAAATATTGTCAATGTCCCCCCCAAGACTAGCCATAGGACAAAAATGCCCCTATAGATTTCTCAATAAGACAAAAATACCCCTATAAAGTCAAAAAAAAAAATTGATTTTTTAAAAAACAAAAAATTTTAATTGAAAGATAATATTTAAAAAAAAAAAACAATTTTTTTTAAACAAAATTTTTTATTTTTTTTTAAACGGAAATTTTTATTCTTAAAAAAAAAAAACTAATTTTTTTATTTAGTTTTAAAAAACAAAAAATTTCATTTTATTAAACGAAAATTTTATTTTTTTAAACGTAAATTTTTATTTAAATAAAATTATAAAACAAAAATTTAAAAAAAAAAAAAAAAAACTAAAATTTTCAATTTTTATAAAAAAAAAAAAAAAAAAATCGAAATTTTTTTAATTTTTTTCTTATAAAATTGATTTTTTTAAAAAAAAAAAAAAAAAAAATTGGCCATCGTTTGGATTTTTTTTTTCTTTTCTTTTTTGTTAGTTTTAGGTTTTTTCTAGAAGTTTTAGTTTTTTTTTTTTCTTTTTTTTTTAAAATTTTACTAAGGGTAATTTTGTCATTGGGGGGAACATTGACAATTTTTGGTAGTTTGGGGGGACATTGTCACAATTGAAAGTTTGTGGGGGACATTGTCAATTGAGTGGTAGTTTGAGGGGGTTAAGTGGACTTTCCCCTAAAAAATAATATATATATTTTTATTTTAAATTTTTTTAAGGCATTTTTAAACATTGAATTTTTATGGCCTTTGTAAACATTAGATTTTAAGGGCATTTTTAAACATTGAATTTTTATTTTTTTTTAGGCCCAAAAAGCCAAAAACAATGATTTTTTTTTTTTTGGGATTTTTTAGGGTTTTTTTTTTTTTTTTTTTTAACAATCAAAACAAAGCCCAACTTATTGGGACAAAAATGCTAATTGTGTTTTTTTTTAAAAATGGCAAAAAATTGTTAAATTAAGCACAAAAATTAGATCCAATACCTCAAATAAGCCCAAAAATTAGGCAAAATACCTAAAATAAACCAAAAATGATTTTACAAAAAAAAAAAAAAAAAACCGGTTACCCAGTCCAAATAACCGGGTACCAACTGGAACCGGCCGGTTATTGTATAACCAGATAACCGGGAACCGGGACCAGGTTGACACCTCTAATCACATGACATTAATGCCTATCAACCTGTGGTCCACAGGACTTATGGAGAGATCATTTTCATGGAATCAAAAACCCAGAACATGCCTATCAGCTTAAAACGTGGGTTCACCATTTGATTTATTAGCAGGCATGTTTGAGATTGCGTTTGAGGGTCCTAAAAGTGCTTTTAACACTCAAAAAGTCTGTTTGAAAAAAAAAATACTCGTTTGGTAAAAAAAATTAAAAGCGCTTTTAAGGGTCCAAAAAGCCTAAAAATGACCAAAACGCATTTTTGACAAAAGCTTAAAAATGATGCTTTTCCCAAAAAACTTTTTTTTTTACTTAAAAACTTTATTTTTCAAACACAATCTTAAACAGGCTCTTAGCTGTTTAATGATAGTAGCTAGATTGGTTAAATTCATTAGCTACCGACTATATGGAAGAATAAGAGCATGTTTATGTGTGTTTTTGAGGAGTTTAAAAATGCGTTTAACTCTCAAAAAGTTCGTTTGAAAAAAAAAAAATACCCGTTTGGTAAAAAAAATTAAAAACTCTTTTAAGGGTCAAAAAAGCTAAAAAATGGCCGAAACACACTTTTAACAAAATCTTAAAAATGAAGTTTTTTGTAAAAAAAAAATATTTTTTGACTTAAAAAGTCTATTTCTCAAATCCAATTCCAAACATTGCTCTTTATACTCTCATTTCACCTTTAAAAAAAAATAAAAAATGAAAGAATAATTAATTAATACAATATTTAACATATTTCATTACAAAGCCGTGTAAAGAAACTGCCTCTAAGGAGTCTGAATGAGTTAAACCATTCCTCCCATTTTCAATACACGAGCATCATTAAGTCTTACAAAAATGTCGCTGTGTAACTTAATTGTTCAAATCTCTGTTGGGTCTTTGTGGCGGATTAGGATCAGTTAGAATTTTTAGGAGGATTTTAGTTTCTGAAATTTTAGATTCAGGTTATTTATTTTCATCCAATAACCATTATCTTGTCACGTGTCACACTACTAATAAAATAAAATAAAATAATGATGATTATTAATATCATTAAAAATTTAAATATTATTTTATTAGAAGTGGGACATGTGGCAGGATAATAGCTCTTGAATGAAAATGAATGGCCTGAATCTAAAATTTCAGAAACTAAAATTCTCCTGAAAATTCTAAAAGATCCAGATCTGTGGTCCCATATAAATTCAGCCCTTGGGGATGCATGACATTATCTCTGTCTAAGGTCAATACATAATTAATGCTTTTTTATTTTTGTTGTAATTGGAGTGCAAGTAATTAAAATTATTGTGGCGTAACATGGCTTCTCTCTTTGAAAAGGCCAGGAGTGGCAACTCCCAGGATAGGCCAGATTTGATGATGCAAACTGAGATTCATTTCTTCAAACACATAATCGTTGGTTGTTCATTACAAGTTTTTGTTTTGCCCCAACGATGATATCTACCTATTTCTTCTGCCGTGCTTTCTTTTCTTTTGTTTGCACGTGTCTTTTGGTGGTTGTATATCAATTGCATGAAACCATATTTCCAACACATATGTCGTATCAGTTGTTACGGACAACAATTCAAACATTAATCTATACTTAACAAAATTTCCAACACATATGTAGCATCAGTTGTTACAGACAATAATTCAAACATTAATCTATACTTAACAAAGGAGAGCAAAGTTTCAGGTGCCATTAGTGGTCGGTAAACAAATATAACAACTAAGGGAAGATTAAGGTTGGCAAGTTTTTATATGTTTGTGAATTCGACACTGAACATAAAATTAGCAAGTTAGGGTTAAGGAGTTTGACCATATTAGGGTTTACCAAATTATACTCATTTTTTAACACGACTTAAACCCAACACACAATATAAGGTTTGCGTGTTAGAGCAAAGTTTATAGTCCGTTTAATTAAATAAATTGAGTTAGAATTCTTAAATACCCAAATCTCTATACAATCTGAACCTAACACGCAAATACAAATTGACACTTTAGACCTTAGACCTTAGACCCATAATTAAGTGCATTTTACGTTGTAGAGAGGCTGAAAGACCAAAAAAGTTCTCTCGGCCAGTGGCGGAGCCACGTTGGTCATGGCACTCCCAAAGATTATTATTATTATTATTTTTTTTTTTCTATTTTCCTACCCACGGCACCCCAACAGCACACTGCACTGTGTAGTAGTAGTCCTAGTGGGTGTTTCACGTTTGATTGTTCGTTTGTTTGAACTTTGAAGGCTTAGTCTTGAGATGGGAAGAGAAGATGAGTCTGGTGAGTAGGCCGGGTGAGGAGTGAGGAGTGAGGATTCTTGTCTCGTGAAAGGTGGAAAATTGGAAATAGAAGATAAGAAATACGTGCTTAAAAGATAAAAAATGATTAAAAAAAAAACCTTCAAGCGGTAGGCTGTAGGCTTGCGCAAGTTTATTTATTTATTTTTTGAGCAATAGGCTTGCACGTGAGTTGAAGACTGAAGTTGAAGGAAGAAAAAAAAATATAATAATAATAAAGAGAGTCAAGAAATAGTTGTAGATAGTAGAAAGGTGAGTTTTAAAGTAGAAAAAAAATATAGTAAAGATAATAGAAAGGCATTAGATTCTAGAAGGTGAGGAGAATTAAGCAAAAGGACAAATGAAAATAGGCGATAGAATTTAGATTTTAGAAGGGTGAGTTAGTGTAATTTGAAGGAAGAAAAAAAAAATAAATGAAGAGAGTAAATGTAAGTATTAAATTCTAGAAGGTGTGAAGTGGAATTTTAAGGAAGAAATAAATAAAGGAGGTGAAAGGGTTTTTTTTTTTTTTTTTTGTTAATTATGGTGAGAAAGTTTATAATACAAATTAAACTAAAATAGAAGTACTAAAATTATTTAGTGTGGGAGGAAGTTTAGAAGACAATTTCGAAGATAATTTTTCTTTTTTTTTTTTTTTTGTGTTCAATCATTTCTTTTTTCTAATTCATTATTTGTTTTTATTAGTTTACAGAATTCGGCTAGACCTTATTGTGTTTGGTTTGTTTTCAAGAAGTCCTTCTAGATACCTCTGATTCACTAAAAGGTAATCATTTTTCTTAGACACTATTAATTATGCTCAAGTTTATTTCGTGAGTAGTTTGTATTATTATATGTTTGTGATAATTAAATAATATTTTGAATGGTTATTTGTTTGTTGAAGTTCTTGTTTGGCTTTTTGTTGTTGTTGCTTCTATATATAGCAAACTAGAACATTTTTGTATTGGGAATGAAAGTTTTTTTTTCTTCATATAGTGCCGACATGTTACATTTTTAATACATCAATTTGAACACATATTTATAAACTTTTATAGATATTTTGTTGTAATGCATATATTGTGTGAAGTACCAAATTTTTAGGGTGGAGAAAATTTTTAGGACACCAAAAAAATTTTAACGGCACCCCTAATATAAATTGTCTGGCTCCGCCATTACTCCCGACTGCCTGAAATTAGGTCTGACAACAATAATAATGGTCATAAAGTATTGACAATAAACCTAAACTAATTATTTAACAACCTACAAGTAATGATAAATTAATGTGCCTTATTTAATTCCATGAAGTGTATTCTTTAGTGTTTTTTTTTTTTTTTTGTTAGTAAAGTGACTTCTTTAGCTGCTTGCGTCTTTAAGTGGTATTGGGCAAACCATAGAATCATACTTGACTACGTCTAAATTGTATATTAAGTTTTGGAAAATGTGAAACTAGTCCTTAACTTGTCGAATTATATATCTGAAAATAGTCAATACATATTTTTATAAGAAGACTAAAACGAAAATTGTGAGTGGCATAAATAAATTGTAAATTAAATAAAACCAATTCAAAAATTGAACTAATTTTATTTGGTTTTCAACCAATTCTATGATTTGTGGAACACTTCCTGTTTCATACGAAATAGTGCTGTCTTTGACTCTCTGTTAGGTTGCTCAACCTATTGAAAAGTTGTCACCTATTTTCACTCAATTTAAATAGGTTGTGTCTTTAAGTGGTAGTTTAATCGACTGTGGATTATACTTAATGAAGCGAAGGTCACTAGTTCGAATCCCTTTTCCCCTTTCCTTGTGTGGACATGTCAAAAAAAATAAATTTAAATATGTTGCTTCACTCAAAAAAAAAAAAAAGGCTAAAGAATATTCCAATTTTCTGGAATAGCTATAACCTTAGAATTAAAGGTGTGTTAAATTATTAAATTTATTTATTTCCATCACTTTAAGCTTTTAAAATAAGTGTTAATTTAACAAAAATAAATAATGCAAGCAGCGATGAAACTAAAATTTTAAGAAAGGGTGATATATATATATTTGATAAAAATTAATTTTAGGGGTTTCATTTAATAATAATAAAAGAAAAACTTACATTTTAGAATAATTTTTTAAAAATTTTTATAATATTTTTAAAATTTTGGAGGGGCTCAAAGCCTCCAACGTTAGGAATGGTTCTGCCTCTCAATGCAAAGCTGTTTATTACTTTTGGGTTTCTAAGATAATGTTCACATCCTAAAACAATTTTTTTTAGGAGAATTTTATATATACATACGTACGACCCATTAATTAGACTTGGTGCCTTGTCAAAGCACATGTAAATTTGTTTTTGTTTTCTAATTTTTTATTTTTTAGGACTAAATAACTAATGCCTCTTGACTATAAGATAGCATCTTTGGTCAGTCCACCCACGCCCCAAGGACTAAAACAAGCTTTATTTGTATAAATATTATGGCTATGGAGTTAATTATTTTTTAGAAATATTAGGGGAACTAACTATTTTACTAATATATGTGTGTTAATATGATGTGAAACTTATTTATTAGAGATGATCAAAACAATTAATAAAAAAAAATACTACAAATACTAATAAATAAGTTCTACATCATATTAATACTCATTAATTTGGTTAGTAAAAGAATTAATACCACTAATATTTTTTAGTCGATTCCTCTTCGATGTGTTTCCGTAAAATAAGCACTGATGCAAGCAGTAGTAGGAGGAGTAAGTAAATAGTTATTTCAATCAAGTTACACATGAAGTGACCTTTGATTTGCTAATTAATCGTGAATTTGATGATTAATTTGGTAGTCTAATGTGTCCATCTAACGGTCAATATCAAGGGAAGATATTGCATTACCTACCACAATATTTTCTCAACTACAGAAAGCTTAAGATTTTTTTTGTTAGTAGAAGATGGCCATATCAGCCTGTTCTACTTCTACCTACAATTCAAAGCCAAAATAATAACAATAATAATAATTTGCTCGTATGGCTACTAGTGGACAAACTTTCAATGCTCAAATAAGTCCTCACCAGCTTAAGAAAAAACAGAAAAAAAATTTTAAATCTTCACCGCACAATTTGCACACGCAAGAGGAACTTTGAGGTCCCACGACGACATCATCGGACAAAACAAATTGCAATGAAATTCTATTGATCATAAATTTTGAGTGGTCCTAATTTTGTACCTTTTCTTGGAAAAACAAAACAGCAATAATTCATGGTGGGGCCCATAATCAGGTTGCTATCAAATTGGTAACAAAAGCTTTGAACTTGGCCAAGTTTTTTTTTCTCCGTTTTAAAGATGAAAATTGTCTCGACTTTTACATCGATCTACCATGTAAATTGTAGCAACCAATCTTTCTGAAACAATTTATCCCAAAAATAACAATCTGTTTAATGCTGTTGAATGTTGCTGAAAAAGTTACGAGTTTCTTTGAGATTATGTTTGAGGAGCGTAAAAATATTTTTAACACTCAAAAAATTTGTTTGAAAAAAAAATTACTCGTTTAATAAAAAAATTAAAAGTCTTTTTAAAGGTTTAAAAGCCTAAAAATGATCAAAATGCACTTTTAATAAAAGCTTAAAAATGAAACTTTTGCTTAAAATCTCTTTTTGACTTAAAAGCTCTATTTCTCAAACCCAATTACAAACCTGCACTAAGTCTGAAACCCTAACAAACAATATTTAAGAGAATTTATCTATGATCTTCAAGAGGTAGCTCAATCGGTTAGGACCACACTTAATGAAGTAGAGGTCACTAGTTCGAATCCCCCTCCCCCTCTTGTGCGGACATGTCAAAAAAAAAAAAAAAAAAGAATTTATCTATGCGGTTTTTACCATTTAAATATTTCTTACGTAGTCTTGAGCAGAAAGATGCTATTATAGTCGTACTTTAATAAAATAGTCATTCTGATAATCATTTCTTCCATTTTTAATTAAAAAAATTACGCGTATAGTTGTTGTGAGGACATTATGACTGCGTAAAGAGACCAAAGCAGAATTTCTTTCTGAAGTGTAATATGTTTTGTGAGGAATTAAAATAGTAATTCAGAACACAACAATCTAAAAATAGTAAAATGCAGGCTTGTTATTTATTTATATGTACAAGTTGTCGCCATCTTCTTAATTCTACAAGTTCCTAGCATTACTTTAATTATGATATTGATAATATTATTTTTTCCTTGTGTGTCACGGCCACTCCTGAGAATCAAGTAAAAATGCCAAAGATTCTAGATCCAAATTGGCACGCTCCTCGAGACAGTAATTTGTTGTCCAATCCTTGAACATTGCCTCGTCAAAATGTGGGGACTGGTCAGGACCCATACACAGACTGTTGTTGAAGTTATGCTCCCCCTCTGCATATTCATGGCTGCAGGCTTGAAACTCGTTGCAGCTCAAACTGAAGAAATCGGCGTCTCCAGCACAAGTCTCGTGAAGCTCTTCAGCTCCACGGTGAACTTCTAAATTACCCTTATCTTGATCACTTTGAATCGCTTGAGGCTCGGCTGGGTCTATGGCGGTTGATGAGTTGAAAGAATGATGTTCGTTTGGAGATGTCAGCGCCGGGATCAGCACGTTGGTGCATCTAATGGCCTTGGTTCGGAATACGTGGGGCGGAGTTGCTGCAGCCTGCGAAGGCTTCGGCGCCGGCGGCTCACCTTTCTTAGGTTCAACTGTCATCTTTTTGTTTCGTGATCTGCTCAGGGAACTTTTTTGGGCAGGTAGTGAAGGTGAGTGAATTTTTTGAGCCTTGGCTTTCTTTGCTAGGGTGGTGTTCCAGTAGTTCTTGATTTCATTGTCTGTTCGCCCAGGTATCCTTCCAGCTATTAGAGACCATCTACGTATATGTGATGGAGAAATTAGTTGCTATAAAAAATGGCAGAACCAGAGAACAGAGTGGGAGGGAAAGGATTACAGAAGAGCACCTGTTGCCAAGAAGATTATGGAGTCTGACAATGAGTTCTTCTTCATCATTTGATATGTTACCTCTCTTAATATCCGGCCTTAAATAATTCAACCATCTAAGTCTACAGCTCTTACCACATCTCTTCAGACCTGCATTAATTTTCTTGATTGGTTTCACCAGAACAGAGAGAACAGAGCAAGAGACATTCAAAACAAAGGTTTAAGAAAATGACAACAAAAAAAGGTACCAGCTCTCTTGGGGAGGTTTCTCCATTTGCCTTCTCCATGGGCTCTAATGTAAGCAGCAAGTATTTTATCTTCCAAGGCAGTCCATGCTCCGCGGTTGAGTCCTTCTTTGGAGCAGCATGGACTCCTCCCCATCTCTCTCTTTTTTTCTCATGTGAAGGACGCCCCATGGCGCCCCTTTATAGCGCACCAAGTCAAGGTGAACGCCACTGAAGTCGGACAGGTGGCTGTAATAAATCAACCTTTTCTGTTTCGCAAGTCATTGAGGTGGCAGCTAAAGTCCAACAACAATAGTTATGACGTGCGGTAGGGTTTGGTTTCTATGACTTAAAGCACACAAACCATATAGACCTGTAAACGGGCACTGTTGGCGTGTTGGAGGCATGCATGGAACCACTCTACCAGCATCTCCGACAGTGAATTTAGTAGATTCTTTAATCCAACATTAACCGGGATACGGGACACATGTTACTGTTATGGTAGTCGTTAAATGCACTAATTTTAAGTCATGACTATTTTTTCCAACACAGATTAGATTATTTTCGATTCAAATGAATTATAGAATATTCAATTAGTTATATTTTATAGGTATTTTTGTCTTTTCACTTTTTGGTGGAACAAAAATATCATTTTAATATAACTAACCAGATATTCTCCGGTTCAAATGAATTGAAGAGGATATCAAGTCTTTCAACACTCCCCATGCCCATCTCTAGGGGTAGGCAGATTAACCAGTTACCGATTACTGGTCGTGTACCGGTTTCGACCGAACCGATATACCGATATCCTTATCGCTTAAATTTTTTATACCGGTATGCTTATCGGTTCGGTTAGAAATTTCATATCGGTTAACTGTTTAACCGATATAAACCGTTAAATAGGGATGCCAAAACGATGTAGTTTTGAGATTATATATATACCTATGTAACCTTATCTTAATTTGGGTTTGGGTAGGTTTTATTTTTTATTTTTTAGTGATGGCATTGGATGAAATTTCTTTGCCTTTGGTGAAAGCATTTTTCATTAACTAGTTTTGTTAGTCTAATTAGCATTGATTATGTTAATTAGTCCATTTGCTTTGGAAAAATATATTTTATAATATAAAAAAAAGTTGTGGTGGATCAATATAAAAAAGCTTCAATTTTTATCCCAAAAAACAAATATTTGGGTCCCAACAAAAAATATTGGGCCCTAAAACAACTTATTTTTAATAAATTATTTTAGCCCAACAAAAAGTATTTGGGCCCTCAAAAGTAAAAAAAAAAAAACTCATTTTTGGCCCAACAAAATAAATCAATATAAAGCTCACGGTTAAATCGGTTAATCGGTTTAACCGAACCGTTTAACCGTGTACCGTTATAACCGATAATTTCGGTTAAAATTTTTATTGGTTCGGTATCGGTTAATAAACCGTTTAACCGAAAATTATCGGTTAATAACCGATAAGAACCAAAATTGGACCGTTTTGACCGATACTTGGGCCTACCCATCTCTACCTCTCTTCCACCATTACTTCTCTACACTACCACTGCCACAATTCTCTGCTCACACTCTAATCTTATGCCAAAAGAGTATGTCATGTTGCTACCTAAGAAAACGATAACCACACTTATACTATTCCTCATAAGACTCTTCATGGTTATAGCCAGAAATTATCTAAAGTCGCTTATATAGTCAGTTTCACCCGATACACAACCAATGTCTTTGTTTGTTAACAACATGGAACAACACGGTATTGTTCATGGATTTTAAATAATAATAATAATAAAAGAAAGAATAATGATTGGTATAAAAAAGAAAGTGAAAAAGTAGTATTAAAAAGTGAAAAAAAAAATTTTGTTTTGTAGTGATTTTTTTTTATTTAAATAATAATAAAAAATAAATGATGTGATATAAAAAGTGAATGAACTAATATAAAAAGTGAGAATGTTTTGATTTTGATTTTTTTAGAAAAATGAGATAAATAGTATTGAGGGGAGTGGTGATGTTTGGTGGTGTTTAACAAACACCACCTTGAATCTTGATACATGCCCGCCTTTATAATCTCATAATTCAATGTTGAACTTACATTTATAATTTAGAGTGTCACAATTTCCCTCGCTCGAAATAACTTTTCAAAATTACAAATTGAGTTTCATGGAATCATTTATATATATAACCCAATCTCACTTGGTATACAACAAATATAGGACTTCACAGATACATGCCATTGTAATTGACCTATCTGATTTAGAAGTTAACTTTCACATTAATCTAGGATATTATAGTCTATAGATCCTTGTTAGTATATTGCTTAATTGGCCTTTTGTCACTACAAAAAAAAAAAAACGATTTTTAGCAACCGCAATTTTTGTGACAACCCGGAAGTCGTTGCTAATAATCACTTATCAGTGACAATACTTTTTTTTTTTTTTTTTTTTTTTTATTGTTGTTGATATGTTGTCCCTAATATTAAGACAAAAATCCTTTTTGCGTGTAGAAAGTTGCGGAAAAAAAATTCGCGATGGAATTTGGTTTATTTGCAACGACAAGAGTCGTCACATATAACAAATGATGACGATGGATGTATGTCAATTGTCTCTCTGCCTCCTTAGCAGCTCTAGTTCTTTATTGGCCAATCTTCTATGTTTGACATTTTTACACAATTTTTTTTTTTGACATGTCCACATAAGGGGAGGGGGACGAAATATTCGAACTAATAACTTCCGCTTCATGAGGTGTGGTCTACAGCCGATTGAGTTACCCTTTGGAGACTTAGATTTTTTTACACCTAATGTTAAACTTCAAGCAATTGAAGGTTGTGGTTTAGAAAACCAAACTCCAAGAGAGATAGCATGCAACGGAAGCTTTTGCCAAAGGCTCTCTTATCACACAACAAAAAAGTTAAGCAACGTTACAAACTTCTTTTTTCATTCAAATCATCCAAACTCCTCAATAAATAGGATCCACATCCACCCATCGAAAGCCATTACAAACATCCAATTCAAAATCAGGTGTCAAATTTAAAAATTTTGTATTTCATAAAGCCCCCATCATTTCATAAACCATACGCCTATAAATGCAAATATACCTCTCCATTTTTTTGGTTTCATGCACAGCCTACAATATAAAGTACTCCATGCTGCATGCCACGGCGAAACAGGGCCTAAGCAGTGCGTTTATGGTAGAATAGGATCATCTCCAGTTAATAGCCAAGATCTCTTTATCTCATTAATAAAAAAAAAAAAAAATGTATATATTATATATATTTTAAAAATAATTAAAAATTAAAAATAATAATAAAAAATTAAAGGGTGGCTGGCCATCCGAGTTGGGGCTAGGGGCTACCCCCAAGAGCCAAATCTTTTTTTTATTTTTTTATTTAGCCAGTGGCGGGGCCACCCCCAAGGGTCATGGGGTGGCTTCTAGTTTGGGGTGGCCGAAGCCACTCTAGCCACCACTTAATTTTTTTTTATTTTAATTATTTTTAAAATATATATAATATTTTATTATTATTATTATTATTATTATTTTTTATTAATGAGACATAGGTCTCATTTATAGCCTCAATATCTCTATAGAGAGATCCTAACCATTAACTGGAGAGGATCCGAATACATTTATGGTAGCTTCAACCACATTTAGCATTCGCATGGCCACCCGAGGATGCCACCCTCCCTCTTTTGCCTTCGCTCTCTTGGAAGCATAGTATAAATTTTTTGATCCTTTGATATTAGAAATTAAAACATTTAAACAATAGTCACCAAAATTTACCTTTTAACCATAAAATGTCATAGATTCCTCTTATTTCCAAAGTAAAATTTTTAATCTCATGGAGTAAATATTTGGGGTGTTACAAAAGCCCTTGCTTAGGTTGCTTTGAGGCAGTTTTATTCTCCATCCAAGGTTCCTTCTATTTACCTACCTTGGGAGGATGTGATAAAGTGTTGGGAGTCAATTGGTCAAGGACTCTAGGACCCATCTCTTGGGACTTTACAAACATCATTATGTCCATTCAATGAAAAGTGAAGGAGGCCATGAGCCTTGTGTCACACGACCCAATTGCCCAAGGAGAAAGGAAAGGGAGTGGTTCCTGATCTGCTTGGGGACTCTAATTCTGATGGCCAAGCCCGATGTCCCCCAAAAATGCCATCAGGCGTTGGCTCTTTGGCTAGATGGGGAGAGCTATTCGGGAATCTGTAAGGCCAATTAGGAGGCTCTTTCCCGACAACTACTTGGCAAAGAGGAGCGATGAATTTAACATGACAAATATTGGGTATTAGAACTTAATACCCAATATTTGTACCTTTTCTTGGAAAAACAACATAGCAATAATTCTTGGTGGAGCGCATGATCAGGTGGCTATCAAATTGGTAACAGAAGCTTTGAACTTGGCCAAGTTTTTTTACTCCTTTTTAAAGATGAAAATTATCTCGACTTTTACATCGATCAACCATGTAAATTGTAGCCACCATCTTTCTGAAACAATTTATCCGAAAAATAACAATCTGTTTAATGCTGTTGGATGTTGCTGTAAAAGTTACTAGAGTCTGAAACCCAACAAATGATATTTAAGAGAAAATTATCTCTTTCTAAAATTTGAAAAAGTCTATGCGGTTTTTACTGTTTAAATTTTTCTTATATAGTCTTGAGTGGGTAAATGCTATTATAGTCGTACTTAAATAAAATAATCATTCTGATAATCATTTTTTCCTTTTTAATTGATAAAAAAAAAAAATTTATGGGTATAGTTGTTGTGAGGACATTATGACTGCGTAAAGAGACCAAAGCAGAATTTCTTTCTGAAGTGTAATATGTTTTATGAGGAATTAAAATAGTAACTCAGAACACAACAATCTAAAAATAGTAAAATGCAGGGTTGTTATTTATTTATATGTACAAGTTGTCGCCATCTTCTTAATTCTACAAGTTCCTAGCATTACTTTAATTATAATATTGATAATATTATTTTTTCCTTGTGTGTCACGGCCACTCCTGAGAATCAAGCAAAAATGCCAAAGATTCTAGATCCAAATTGGCACGTTCCTCGAGACAGTAATTTGATGTCCAATCCTTGAACATTGCCTCGTCAAAATATGGGGACTGGTCAGGACCCATACACATACTGTTGTTGAAGTTATGCTCCCCCTCTGCATATTCATGGCTGCAGGCTTGAAACTCGTTGCAGCTCAAACTGAAGAAATCGGAGTCTCCAGCACAAGTCTCGTGAAGCTCTTCAGTTCCACGGTGAACTTCTAAATTACCCTTATCTTGATCACTTTGAATCGCTTGAGGCTCTGCTGGGTCTATGGCTGTTGATGAGTTGAAAGAATGATGTTCGTTTGGCGATGTCAGCGCCGGGATCAGCACCTTGGTGCATCTAATGGCCTTGGTTCGGAATACGTGGGGCGGAGTTGCTGCAGCCTGCGAAGGCTTCGGTGCCAGCGGCTCACCTTTCTTAGGTTCAACTGTCATCTTTTTGTTTCGAGATCTGCTCAGGGAACTTTGTTGGGCAGGTGGTGAAGATGAGTGAATTTTTTGAGCCTTGGCTTTCTTTGCTAGGGTGGTGTTCCAGTAGTTCTTGATTTCATTGTCTGTTCGCCCAGGTATCCTTCCAGCTATTAGAGACCATCTACATATATGTGATGGAGAAATTAGTTGCTATAAAAAAATGGCAGAACCAGAGAACAGAGTCGGAGGAAAAGGAGGGTAGAGTAGAGCACCTGTTGCCAAGAAGATTATGGAGTCTGACAATGAGTTCTTCTTCATCATTTGATATGTTACCTCTCTTAATATCCGGCCTTAAATAATTCAACCATCTAAGTCTACAGCTCTTACCACATCTCTTCAGACCTGCATTAATTTTCTTGATTGGTTTCACCAAAACAGAGAGAACAGAGCAAGAGACATTCAAAACAAAGGTTTAAGAAAATGACAACAAAAAAAGGTACCAGCTCTCTTGGGGAGGTTTCTCCATTTGCCTTCTCCATGGGCTCTAATGTAAGCAGCAAGTATTTTATCTTCCAAGGCAGTCCATGCTCCGCGGTTGAGTCCTTCTTTGGCGCAGCATGGACTCCTCCCCATCTCTCTCTTTTTTTCTCATGTGAAGGAGGCCTCATGGTCCCTTTATAGCCCACCAAGTCAAGGTGAACGCCACTGAAGTCGGACAGGTGGCTGTAATAAACCAACCTTTTCTGTTTCGCAAGTCATTGAGGTGGCCACTAAAGTCCGAGTAGAGATATTCGGCATCCAAGGACCATCCTAGCATCTACCAAAGTTTAACGTGACCAATTTTTTTTTTTTTTTTTTTAAATAATGTCAGATATTTTACTTTTTTTTTTTCTTTTTTTTTAAATTGAACAAGAGAGATATTAAAAAAAATTTAAATTTAAGGTATTAGCACTAAATTTGAAATATCAGCACCAAATTTAAGGTATTAACATCAAATTTAGGATGATCAAATCCTTTTTAAGTGATACAATTCTTAAAGTGTTAACCTTCCACAAATAGATTTTAGTTTTTAACTTAAAAATAAATTTTGAAGTATTAAAAATTAAATATTAACTCAAAAAAATTTAACTAAAAAAATGACAAAATTTATTTTTATTATTTCTTTTTAATATATGTACAACGCTAGACAGCCTTTTGACAGCCGCATAGTAGACTCCTAAAGTCCAACAACAATAATTATGATGTGCGGTAGGGTTTGATTTCTATGACTTAAAGCACACAAACCATATAGACCTGTAAACGGGGCACTGTTGGCGTGTTGGAGTATGCATGGAACCACTCTACCAGGAGATATGCTCTTCTTCATTCTACCCAGCATCTCCGACAGTAAATTTAGTAGATTCTTTAATCCATCATAAACCGGGATAAGGGACACATGTCACTGCCACATCATATTGTAGTAGTTAATTGCACTAATTTTAAGTCATGACAACTATTTCTAACACAGTATCTATGGCGTCTCGAATTTTTAAATTATAGATATTTATTTGGTGATATATTATTTATATTAGGTAATGATATTTATTCTTGAGGAATTAATTAGATCATATGAATATTATAAAATAAATATTAATTTGAGATCTGATTTGATATAAGAGATTATATTTTGATTGGATGATTTAAAAGATATGATAATTGAAGATTGATTAATATATTTTGGAGTATGATTATTATACTTGGTGATTGATGTAATGAGATTTTATGAAGTGATAAATTCGTGGAGTTATTAATGGAAGTTGTGATTTTATTATATTTGTTTTTTTATAAATGGGAATGAAATTCAACCCACTTCCTATTTTTTCCCTCTTTTAACCTTACTTCCTATTTTTTCTCTCTTTTAGCCTTCCTCCTCTCACACACGTAGGTCTCCCTTCCCACTTTAAATATTTTTTATCTTTATTTTCCTTTATAACCACATAAAGAGATTGAGATGAAATCAGAGAAAGGAGATTGAGCGAGAAGATGAGAAAAAGAGTTTGGGTGGGAGAGAGAGAGAGACAGTGATTGAAAAATTTATGGGTAATGATCAATTATACTAGAATGAGTTTCGACAAGTAATTACCCTTGATGATTCATTCATGTAACCCACTGATCTTACTTACTGAGTAAGATATTGATATCCAATAATATGGATTCTTGTGGTTTTATTACTTGTTTGGCCTTTTGATATATATGATTCAACAATGATTTATATAATCGGGACAAATTGACTCATCACTTCACAGTTTTTATAGTACTTGCAGGAATGAAAAGTTAAGGTAATTATACAGTTGTGATTAGAGATTCATACTTGAGATATACAGAGATTCCAAATTGGAGGAATTTGCCTAGAGTTTAGACAATCGGATAGATTTGTATAAAGGCCTTATTCGGCATATTTATGGGTATTTTGTATAGAGAAAAATATTTTAACGGTATTATTTTCTATTGATAATTACAGTTTTTTCACTGTCTGATATTATTTCAGCGTAACACTCGATTTATTTACAAGATAAAAGAACAAAAATATCGGGATGTTACATCATCTCCGGTTCAAATGAATTAGAGAGTATTTAATTAGTTATATTTGATAGGTATTTTTGTCTTTTCACTTTTTGGTGGAACAAAAATATCATTTTAATATAATTAATCAGATATTTTCTGGTTCAAATGAATTGGAGAGGATCCTAATTCTTCCAACACTTCCATGCAGCCATGTCTACCTCTCTTCCACCATTACTTCTCTACACTACCACTACCACAATTCTCTGCTCACACTCTAATCTTATGCCAAAAGAGTATGTCATGTCACTACCTAAGAAAATGCTAACCAAATTTATACTATACCTAAAAAGACTCTTCATTCATGGTTATAGCAAGAAATTATCTAAAGTCGCGTATATAGGCAGTTTCACCCGATACACAACCAATGGCCTTGTTTGTTAAACAACATGGAACAACACAACATTGTTCATGGATTTTAAATAATAATAATAATAAAAAAGAATAATGATTGGTATAGAAAGAAAGTGAAAAAGTAGTATTTTAAAGTGAAAAAATTTTGTTTTGTAATGATTTTTTTTATTTGAATAATAGTAAAAAGTAAATGATGTGATATAAAAAGTAAATAGAATGATATAAAAAGTGAGAATGTTTTGATTTTGATTTTTTTTATAAAAAAAATGAGATGAATAGTGTTTAGGAAAGTGGTGATGTAAACACGGCCTTGAATCTTGATACATGCCTGCCTTTATAATCTCATAATTTAATGTGGAACTTATATTAATAATTTAGAGTGTCACAATTTCTCTCACTCGAAATAACTTTTCAAAATTACAAATTGAGCTTCATGGAATCATTTATATAACCCAATCTCACTTTGTATATAACAAATATAGGACTTCACACATACATGCCATTGTAATTGACCTATATGATTTAGAAGTTAACTTTCACATTAATCTAGGGTATTATAGTCTACACATCCTTGTTAGTATATTCTTTAATTGACCTTTTGTCACTACTGGAAAAACAATTTTTAGCAACCGCAATTTTTGTGACGACCCAAAAGTCGTTGCTAATAATCACTTATCAGTGACAATAGTTTTTTTTATGGTCATTGCTGATGTCACATAAAAATTTCATATTGTCGTTGATATGTTGTCCCTAATATTAAGATGAAAATCCTTTTTGCGTGTGGAAAGCTGCGGAAAAAAAATTCACGATGGGATTTGGCTTATTTGCAACGGCAAGAGTCGTCACATATATATAACAAATGATGACGATGGATGTATGTCACTTGTCTCTCTGCCTCCTCAGCAGCTCTAGTTCTTTATTGGCCAATCTTCTATGTTTGACTTTTTTACACTTGTTTTTTTTTTTTTTTTTTGGACATGTTCACACAAGGAGAGGGGGATGAAAAATTCGAACTAATAACTTCCGTTTCATAAGGCATGATCCACAACCGATTAAACTACTCCTTGGAAAACTTGACTTTTTTACACCTACTGTTAAACTTCAAGCAATTGAAGATTGTGGTTTAGAAAACCAAACTCCAAGAGAGATAGCATGCAACAGAAGCTTTTGTCAAAGGCTCTCTTAGCACACAACAAAAAAGTTAAGCAACGTTACAAACTTCTTTTTCATTCAAATCATCCAAACTGCTCAATAAATAGCATCCACACTACAAAAAAATAGATGTTTTTTGACGTGGCAAACAGTAACTTATGTTTGCCACGTCAAAAACTTTTGATGTGTCTAAGCAGACACGTCAAAAAAAATATTGTTGACGTGTCTTATTTTAACACGTCAAAAACTTTTGACGTGTTAGTTTAACACGTCAAAAACTTTTGACGTGTCAATTCCACACGTCAAAAACTTTTTTTAATAAAAAAAAAATGTAACATTAATTTTGATATAAACAAATATGCATTAAAAAACAATTAATGTTAATTGGCATAAAAAATTTATTTTTATTGTCATTAGTATAAATTATAATTCTTATTGTGATATATATATATCACATGCATGCCAATTAATATATAAATATATGCATGCATAAGATAATATATATATTTATTATAAGTTTTTGACGTGCCAAAAACTTTTGACGTGTCATGCATGGCACGTCAAAATGTTTTGACGTGTCAAGCATGACACGTCAAAAAAATATTAATTTTAATTATATATATATGTCAAAACTAATTTTAATTTTGATATAAATAAAATATGTATTAAAAAACAATTAATGTTAATTGGCATAAAAAATTAATTTTGATTGGATAGAAAAATTATAGTTTATCATATTAGTATAAATTACTTGGTATATATATATCATGCATGCATAAATTGATCAGTCTAGTAATATTAATATGATAGCTAGTCATATTAATTTTGTAAAAATATATAAACCATACTTGATACATTTATTTTATAAGATCCGCAAACCTCATATGAACTCGACAAACACAACATATGTGGTCGGTTAGTTGATACATCTAATTATCTATACATCTAGAATATTAATTTATTTATTCTCTAATTAATTTTAATTGGATAGAGTAAATATAATTTTAATAAAATTTTAATAAATAAAATTTATAATAATTTAAATAAGATTATATAATATATATATATATATATATATATATATATATATTATAAGTTTTTGACGTGCCACACATGGCACGTCAAAAACTTTTGACGTGTCATGCATGGCACGTCAAAATGTTTTGACGTGTCAAGCATGACACGTCAAAAAAATATTAATTTTAATTATATATATATATATGTCAAAACTAATTTTAATTTTGATATAAAAAAATATGTATTAAAAAACAATTAATGTTAATTGGCATAAAAAATTAATTTTGATTGGATAGGAAATTATAGTTTATCATATTAGTATAAATTACTTGGTATATATATATATATATATATATATATATATATATATATATATCATGCATGCATAAATTGATCAGTCTAGTAATGTTAATATGATAGCTAGTCATATTAATTTTGTAAAAATATATAAAACATACTTGATACATTTATTTTATAAGATCCGCAAACCTCATATGAACTCGACAAATACAACATATGTGGTCGGTTAGTTGATACATCTAATTATCTATACATCTAGAATATTAATTTATTTATTCTCTAATTAATTTTAATTGGATAGAGTAAATATATGATAGAGTAAATATAATTTTAATAAAATTTAAATAAATAAAATTTATAATAATTTAAATAAGATTATATATATATATATATATATATATATATATATATATATATATATTATAAGTTTTTGACGTGCCATAATATATTATAAATTCATTATATTATATAATTAAAAATATAATATAATGAATCATATTATTTTTGTTTTATTATAATTATATACGAAATTATATATATATATATATATTAAATCAGAAATATACATATATAAATAAAATATATTTTTTATTAGTCTTTTGCATGTCACGTCAAAAGGCTAATAAAAGTTATTATTTTAAATTCTTTTAATTATATATATCACACATATAAACGATATAGAGATTGAGTTTTTGACGTGCTGGGTTTTGGCACGTTAGAAATTTCTGACGTGCCAAAACCCAGCACGTCAAAAATTATTACTGTTTCAATTTTTTTTTTTTTTTTTTTTTTTTTTTTTTTTTTTTTTTTAAATCTGGTTTATTTTTGACGTGTAACTTTTAGCACGTCAAAAATTTTTGACGTGCTAAATGTTAACACGTCACTAAAAAAAAAAGCGGGATTTTTAACTTTTTTCCCTCTTTTTCCTATCTTCTTTCCCTCTTTTTTTCCCTTTATAATTCTTTTATATCTTTGTTCATTTTTCTCTCATTTCCAGACTCAACTCTCTCTCTCTCTCTCTCTCTCTCTCCTCTCTCAATCTCCCTAGCTTCTCTCTGCAGCCGGCCAGCTCCCTCTAGAGGGAAGAAGAAAAAGAAGAAAAATAAAAGGAGAAGAGAAGTAGATCTGCAAAAAAAAAAAAAAAAAAAAAAAAGGAAAAGAGAAGAAGAAGAATAGAAGATAAGAAGATTTTTTGGGTTTGGGTTTTTGATTTTTCAGGTTAATTTTTTTATTTGGTTTTTGATTTTTGAAGATTTTTTGGTTTTGAGTTTTTGAAAATGAAGGAAAGAAGAGAGAGTAAGAAAATGGAGAAAAGAAGAGAGGGAGAGAGCTAGGGGGGGGGGGGGGGCAGTAACGAAAATGGAAAATGGAGAAAAGAAGAAAGAAGAGAGAGAGTAAGAAAATGGAGAAAAGAAGAGAGGGAGAGAGCTGGGGGAGGGGGGGACAGTAACGAAAATGGAAAATGAAGAAAAGAAGAAAGAAGAGAGAGAGAGTAAGAAAATGGAGAAAAGAAGAGAGGGAGAGAGCTGGGGGGGGGGGGGGGGGGTAACGAAAATAAGAAAATGGAGAAAAGAAGAGAGGGAGAGAGCTGGGGGGGGGGGGGGGGGGGGTAACGAAAATGGGTGGGGGGGGGGGGGAGAGGGGGGGGGAGAGAGCTGACCATATAATTTTAATTGAAAAATAATTTAAATTAATAAATTTTTTAATTAAAAAAAAAAATTTAATTCAAATATTTTTTTAATGGCCAAAATTTTTGACGTGGTAGTGTTGCCACGTCAAAAAAATTTTGACGTGCTAAAATTCAGCACGTCAAAAAATTTTTGACGTGCTAAAATTCAGCACGTCAAAAATATTTTTGACGTGGCAAAATTGACACGTCAAAAATGTTTTTGACGTGGCAACACTACCACGTCAAAAATATTTTTTTTGACGTGTTACTCCCGACACGTCAAAAGTTTTTGACGTGTCACTGTAGACACGCCAAAAACCCCAGTTTTTTGACACCTACCCTTTTAACGGTCAATAAACGTCAAAAACGACGCGTCAAAAGAGGTTTTTGACGTGTCAATACCATTGACACGTCAAAAACCCCTAGTCAAAAACTAGCCCCATTTTTGTAGTGCCATATCCACACATAGAAAGCCATTACAAACATCCAATTCAAAATCAGGTGTCAAATTTAAATTTTTTGGATTTCATAAAGCCCCCATCATTTCATAAACCATACGCCTATAAATGCAAATATACCTCTCCATTTTTTTTGGTTTCATTCACAGCCTTCAATATCAAGTCCACCATGCGGCATGCCACCGCGAAACAAGGCCTAAGCAGTGTGTTTATGGTAAAATATGATCATCTCCAATTAATGGCTAGGATCTCTTTATCCTATTAATAAAATAATAATAATAAATGGGACATCTATCCCATTAATATAAAAAAAATTATATATTTTAAAAATAATTAAAAAAACAAAATAATAAAAAATAAGGGGTGGTTGGCCACCCCATTGGGGGTGGCTGGCCACCCGAGTTGGTGCTGGGGGTGGCTTCGGCCACCCCTCATGGCCCTTGGCCACGCCCATGGGGGTGGCTTCGGCCACCTCAGACCGGCGGTCTGGGGTGGCCGCAACAACCCTAGCCACCCCTTAACTTTTTATTATTTTTTTGTAATTTTTTATTATTTTTTTATTATATATATATATATATATATATATATATATATATATATATAATATTGTATTAATTTTTTTTTTTTTTTTTATTAATGGGACAGATGTCCCATTTATAGTCTCAAGATCTCTATAGAGAGATTTTGCCCATTAATTGAATATTCTCCAGTTCAAAATGGATTAAAGAGGATTCGGATATGTTTATGGTAGCTTCAACCAGGCCATCCCACACATTCAGCATTCGCACGGCCACCCGAGGATGCCACCCTCTCTCTTTTGCCTTCGCTCACTTAGAAGCATAGTATAAATTTTTTGATCCTTTGATATTAGAAATTAAAATATTTAAACAATAGTCACCAAAATTTACCTTTTAACCATAAAATGTCATAGATTCCTCTTATTTCCAAAGTAAAATTTTTAATCACATGGAGAAAATATTTGGGGTGTTACAAAAGCCCTTGCTTAGGTTGCTTTGAGGCAGTTTTATTCTCCATCCAAGGTTCCTTCTATTTACTTACCTTGGGAGGATGTGATAAAGTGTTGGGAGTCAATTGGTTAAGGACTCTAGGACCTATCTCATGGGACTTTACAAACATCATTATGTCCATTCAATGGAAAGTGAAGGAGGCCATGAGCCTTGTGTCACACGACCCAATTGCCCAAGGAGAAAGGAAAGGGAGTGGTTCCTGATCTGCTTGAGGACTCTAATTCTGATGGCCAAGCCCGATGTCCCCCAAAAATGCCATCAGGCGTTGGCTCTTTGGCTAGATGGGGAGAACTGCTCGGGAATCTGTAAGGCCAATTAGGAGGCTCTTTCCCGACAACTACTTGGCAAAGAGGAGCGATGAATTTAACATGATAAATAGGTATTAGAACTTATAATTTAGGAAAGAGATATGAGAATAAGGAAGATAGAATTAGAGAATTAAGGTGGTTCAGTTTATAGCCTATGTCCATACATCCCGCTACATTTTTTCTTTAATTTCTTTGATTGTATACAATACTCTATTTATATAGAAAGAGTATGAACGTTACAATTATTTTCTACTTTTACATTAATAATTATAAATTTAATTTATCATTTGTAACTCTTATTTCTTGAATTCTTGCAATTCTTAATTCTTGAGTTTTTTGTCTTTTGAGTTATTATAACTCTTGTCTCAATATTAGGGGACTTCCTTCAAAAGAACAATTGAACATGTTCCTCCTTGAGAGATAATGTTCTTTTGAAAGAGGATGAGTTGCCTCCATTTGCCTCTCACCTAACAAGACTAACTTTCTATTTGTGTAAACATTTCAGTATCTCTTTAGCATCCTTAGTCTGGTGACCATATACGCTCCAATTTATTTCATTTTTTTGCAACGCCTGCATTACTTGGAGAGCATCACTTTCTAATTTCACCATTTGCAACCCCAATTCTAGGGGTGTCAATGTGGGCGGTTAGAAACAGCCCGCTAATCACTAACCGCTAACCGCCTTTTTCTATAATATATTTTTATAATTATAATTATAATAATATTTATACATATAACATAATCACTTAATCATTAAATCATAATTTTTTTTTAGATAATTAAATCACAATTTGAGTATTAATATATTATTACTATAATTTATATGATTATATCACATGATCAATTGGTCATTAAATCATTTGATTATATAATAACAAATTATACATATATAATATGACATAACTCATAAGTATATCAATTCATACTAATACAACAATTAAGTATATAGAGACTTAGTTCCAATGTATGTTATAAACTTATAAGTGTATATATGTTATAAATTATAATTATACAGATATGCATATGAATAATATAAATGTATAAGATCAATACTTAATCATATGATTCAATGACAATTCAAATATTTTATTCAAGTTAATCATATTATTAATGTACAATAATAATGTGATTCATATAATATCAAATTAAGTAATTGGCATTAGATTCAATAATGTGTTACTTATAATCACAATTCACTACAAAAAAATAATTTTTTTATGACAAGAGATTTCTGACGTTTTCTAGTGTCTGACACGTCAGAAAATTTTTCTGACGGGTCGTTTCTGACGCGTGTCGATTGTCAGAAACATATATGTCGGAAAAAAAAATTTCCTGACGTGTGAGTGGGTAAAACGTCAGAATTTTCTGACGTTTTACCCATTCACACGTCAGAATACTTTTTCTGACGTGGCAGGAATGCCACGTCATAATTTTTCTGACGTGGCAGAAATACAACGTCAGAAAATTCTGATGGGTGAAGTTCCACAACGTCAAAAAATTTCATGACGTTGCAGTTTGCATACGTCAGAAAAGTTTTGACGTTGCATCACAGCAACATTAGAAAACGTCTGACGTGGCAGAAGTGCCACGTCAGAAATTTTCTAACGTGGTAGAATATGCCACATCAGAAAACTTCTGACGTTGGAGTTCGACCACGTCATAAATTTTCTGACGTGGCATTTATGCCTCGTCAGGAAATTAGGTATATATATATATATATATATTTTTTTCCAAATTTGCCTGATTTCCAAATTTCCAGATTTCCTGGTTTCTTTCTTGTTTCCTGAATTGAATTGGCAACATGAAACAATTTCTTTCCTGAATTCAATTTATACAAATTGAATTGAATAAATTGCCAATTCAATTTATTCCTGAATTGAATTGGCAATTCACTGTTTGGTTTACAATTTGTACACCATTTAATTTGTACAAAAAAAACCATTTTTTTCATGTCATCTTTCCTAAGGATGTACTAGGGACAAAAACAAATGGCACGATAAAACCATGCTAACATAAGTTTAACAATACGAAAGGATGTATGTCCAAAAATTTAGTTACATATAATAGAATTCGACATTCAGATCTATCAACAAAAGAAATAAATAGAGACAAGCATGGAATAACTGGTAGGTCATTGAGTTAATTCAACAATTATATTATGATATATGTCAAACCAAAATCGAAAACAAAATCAAACCAAACTAATATGTCTTATGTCCAACCATACTTGGCAATATGCAAAGGCCATAATATACTGGCAACAACATCCATGAGCTCCTCATACCGCTATTTCCAAAGGTTTCCCAGATAGCTTGATGTATACTGGCAACAACATCCACAAGCTTCTTCACAATCTGCTGTAAGAAATAAATTCAAAAAAAGATGTTACTCTACAAAGAGAAAGAAATACTCTACTCTATCCTGTGGAAGACAATACTGAATAAACTATAAACTTTCCTCCATGGCCTACCAAACATATTTTTAATAAATCAGATTCAAGAATGTATTACTTCTTAAACTTGACATGCTAAATAGCCATATATATTTTTCTTATATTCCAATCCACCTATATAATTTTTGACCATTTATAAAGCAAGGGTACGAATACCACAACCTAAAACTTCTTCAAAAAAGTATGAATTGAACAAGCAAGGTAGAGGTATTTAATAAATATCGTAATGTCAAAATGTTGGTAAAATTGTTTGAAATTTTTATCGTTCAGGCATCCTTGTTGTGTTTGACATGGATGTTGGTAAAACATCCTTGTTGGTAAAACATACCCTTCCTATGTTGTACAATTCTCTTAATTTCTACAACTATTTTCCTCAACCATTGTGCAAATAATAAGGGTCATATCCTATTGTCCAAGGTGCATCATATGTATGTCCAGAAATATTTGACAAGTATCAGATACAATTAATACACTTTCACCAAGTACTCATATGTGATACAGATATGACTTATGTGTAGAAATATCCATTATACATAACAAATTTTTAGCATGAAATAACTTCCAACTAATAAAACTGGAAGTGTACATGATGTGTCACCACAGAAAACAAACAAGAGCAACCTTTAAATAAAAGAAAGCAAACTACAAGTGCATCTTCCAGGGAGTTTCTACCTCGTTCGTTGTGTCTGACAACAGTGAGGAACTCATAATTTAGACAACACATACAAATCATTAAAGTAAACAATAACGTTCGATAAGAATCATAAAATACAGGCAATACATACGTAAGCGGTTGAGAAACCCGAAAACCCTTAGTCTAACCAAAACTAGCAGTTTACCATGAACTAAATTGAAGCATAAAGTACCTTCAAGAACATAAAAGTAAATTGATAATTGATATTTTCAACCGGTACCCAAATATCATAATTTGTCCTCTTCATATAGTTACATAGTTACAAGAGACCCAACCTATATATTAAACCTCAAACGAAGTATTGACTAAACATCAATTTAATGCAACTTACTATTTATCATATAGACATAATTATATGGATCACAAACATGCAGTCAATACGTCAATCATATACAACCAAACAATAACTATTGTTTGAAATATAGTTTTGTTTGACACAACTAAACAATAACAAAATATATAATATGTTTACCAACTACGAACTCACATACAAGGCTCAATCTAGGTCGATAGCCTCCTCATTCGACAACTTATCCACAATACCTGGAGATGATAAAACAATCAATCAAGAAGCAATAAGTGTCTTTCTTATCATGATCCTAGGCGAAACACAAAAAAATGGACCATAACAACTTTAACATATATGCTAACCAAAATGACATTATTATAATAGAACAAAAAATGCACTAACTACACTTATAAATCATCATCAATGCAATATCTATATATATATCTTCCGACTGGAAAATAAGATCCTTCTAAAATTAGACACAAACACAATGCTAACGTTTAGTAGTAGAAATAATAACAAACATTATCGAGGTCGCTATCAACACTAACAACATAAAAAACAATACTAATTCCAATCTAATGTATCACCAAATCAATGAAGAACAAAACATTTTGCAACGTCATAAAATCCATACATACATATATATACTCAAGAAAACCCAAAGCAAAAAAAAACAAATTGCATTACCTGGTTCACTCCCCACCAATGATTTCACTACCAAACGGGCTGGGGATTCTTTTTCTGTTACATCTTTAACTCGAGTCGTATCAGATGAGGACCTCGACTGCAACATGTGCTCAAGTTGACGAAAACGTGCCTCGTACAAAGTGGTCATACTAGCACGGGTCTCAGCTAGCCGCACAGAAACCTGCTGATCAACCTCCACTCGCTGTACATCTAACAGCGCAACTATCTCCGCCCTGTGCCTCTCCCGTTCAGCTTGCTGCGCCGCTGCCTGCTCTCGTTGTGTCTCTAGCAGCGCATCCATCTCCTACTTATGCTTCTCCCGCTCAGCTTGTAGAGCAGTTTCTATCATTTCTGGGACACCAGAGCTCCCGGAAGGTTGTGAGCGTGGCGCGACTGGTCTATAGTAGGAGTGTATGCTACCGCGCACATGTAGTAGACCTGCTCCAACCTAGCGAACCCGACCTGCGTACTCCGGCTTATTGCCCATCCCCTGTGCGTACGCATCGTCGGGCACCCACCGTACGGTGCCCTCGGTGACAGATTGTGTAGCAGCCGGGTCAGTGGGAAGCAACTCCTTCATCCTCTCCTGTATGGCACACATTAACAGAAGCAATTAGAAATATTAAATTAAATTACAAAAAAATATACATTAACCAAAACATGTCGGTTATTAGTAGCGTACACATCTTTCCTTGACCAAGTCATTTGGATATCTGCCAGTCTTCTTCACGTGTGTGTTGATGTAAGACTGCGCTCGTGTTGGCGGAATCCCGGTATTTATGAACTGCATACACAAATAAAACGTAAAAAATTAAAACATAAACACAATCAACATAAATTATATATATAACTGATCAAAAAACATACTTCTTCATGTGTAGCCCTGGCATAGCTCTTTGATTCGGTGTAGTAAGGCTCCTTGTTCTTCGACCGGATTCCCTTCATATATGCAGCATATTCCTACACAATTAACATTGTTAATATTTTAGGCTAACATATTCATTTTAATAAAACTAAACAAAACTCACTAAAATGTGTGACTTACTTGATTCTCTTTCGTACACAATTTCTCCAATAATATATTCACGTCCTCTATATTGTACGTGGATAATTGTCCTCCTTCCCTAGCCTTCACTGTCGCCGGAGTATCGTCCAACGTGATATGAAGACTCTGCTTCAAGTCATACCTCCAAGTCGTATGCTTGTTTCGCTTATCAAGGAAAGCATCCTGTTTTATGGCCGCGATATCGCAGTCAGGTGGGATATAGAAGTGCTTCTGCATATATTCACACATATATATGCATTAACAATATTGTCCATTTATTTGAGATAAATATATGAATATATAAATCATTATCATAAATACAATAATATTTAATTATAACATACCATCAATGCATGCCAAATATCTTACTTCTTACGCTCCGATACCTTCTTCCACTTGTCGCTAATCCGTACATAAGTACTGCTCCTAACGAACACTCCGGTCATCCGTCTAAATTTGGAAGCACTTTGTCCCACAGGCTGCCACGCAGGGTTATACTCGCACACGATCCTTTGGCTATCGGGGATCTCCCACAGCTTGTGGCATGACTTGACACTCAATATATGGTAGTGGGTGATGCCATTTTGATCTAGACCTAATAGATTACGAATTTGAACAAGTTAGTTACTTATTTAAACTAACCACATATTAAAATTAAATAAAATACATGTTCCGATATTTTAACACATATACTTACTTATCGTCCGAATCTCATCCACCGCCAACGGGCGTGTAGCGGCATCATCAGAATGCGTGTCATGCGCGACACCATCCTCATCACCCTCAGTGCTATCCGGGGGCTGTGTTTCATCACTATCATCCACCTGTGCTCCGCTACTGGGGTATGGGTGCCGCTGGAAATGGCCATGGGAAACGACCCCCATATCGCTCAACGTCGTGAAGTCAAGCGTGAACGTGTGGATGTGCTCGGCTCTGCCACGTCAGAATGCTGAGGATCTACATGAATGTCATCACCACATCCCACGTCCCACCCTGCATCGGTATGCCCTTCCACATGATGTGGAAGTATCGGTCTATACCCTTCTGGCTCCATATTAGACCGGGGGGACGAATGTAAATCATTGGCGGCGGATGTCAACTGTACGGTCGGTTGCCTCTGTGCTTTTCTCTTTCCCTTATAACTCATGTCTCCCTGCAAAATACGTTGCGAAACAAATTAGTCTTTAAAATAATTAAATAGGTACAAGTATATGTAAAGTAATCACACATTTAAAATTTTAAACATATACTAGTTACTCAATTAATTATATATCGTTTCCACAAACTACATATAAATTTTATGGTTAACCTAAAAAGTAATTATAAATTAATGTAAACATTTCTTTTAAAAGAAATAAAAGCTAATAAAATTTCAAAGATAAACATATTTCCAATTTCATTAAATGACATAAGCTTCGATTGGTTCTAAATCGGGTCGGACGTAATCGACATCATCAGGTGCGTTAACATGATCGTGATTGGAACTCAAGAGGAGGGGTTCAATCTCGTGGTAGCTGCTACTAGAATCGTCAGACCCTTGACCTGACCAACATCATACACGTTTCTAGGTTTAGTCCTTACAGCGCAAGTCCAATCTGGGTTCCTTTCATCTTCGACGTAAAATACTTGGTCAACTTGTGAAGTTAGCACAAACGGCTCATCCGTAATACTCTCTCCGGTGTGGATAAGGTTTTTGAAATTCACAAGCGTTATGCCATACTCGTCAACCTTGTACCCCCTGTCCCTCGTGTTGCCCGCCCAATCACACTTAACAAAACATACTTTGTCCTATCGTAGTACTCAACCTCAATTATTTGGGTTAACTTCCCGTAATACGTTTCACCATCAGTACTCGGCACACACATGCCGCTATTTTGAGTCATTTTTCCGATATCAACTGACAGAGTGCAGAACAACTTCCCATTAACCACATATCTGTTATACTTGACTGCAGTTTCCTTTGGTCCTCTACAGTGCATTACCAGTTTCTCACCCAGCTCCTGTCTGCGTAAGTCGTCCAATCCATTGACTTGCGTATAATGGAGGGCAATATATGAATTGAAATTGGTCTATATAGGATTTCTAAGGGAAACACGTATACACCTCATTTAACCAGTAAGAACACAGTATTCTTATGTATTCACGATACCAATCGACAAATAGTTCGAAATGGTGGCTTTCCAACTGATTGTCCGTTGTTCGCCCTCTAAGCGTTTCCATGTATATCATACAATTTGAAATTAAATTCAATATAGTGCACTCGAAATTAAGATTGTACAAGGAATGGTATGGCAAGTACTAGAGAGATGACTTATGTCCGTAGCGGTAATAACTCGTCTGAGTTAAACAATATATATCGATGAATCTGTGCCAGTGTAATACGGTTGAGGATGACTCGTGTTCCCGCCCCCTTACAATCATCAGGGTTTCGTTGGGCCTTATTATGAAACGTCGGTGCGTCATCCAAATACATCGAGCAAAATGTCACCAACTCAGTTGCTATGTAGCCCTCCGCAATACATCCCTCGGGAGCCGCTTTATTGCACACATTAGATTTGAACCCCCCTAGGCTCCTGTATATGGAAATCAATCAATCAATTGCAGTGATTCACTGTCTTTTATTAGTGGGGAAAAATAATAATAATAACTTAACGATCAAACTTTACCTCTCAGCCGCATACATTCACCTATACTGAACTGGTCCACCTAGTTGGTATTCACGGACAAGATGCACGACAGCATGAACCATGCTCGTGAAAAAAACTTGTTCCATCTTGCACAAAGTCAAACAGACTTCATTCTGGAGTCGGTACAAATTATCTAGTGTCAGCGTAGTTGAACATATGCCCCGGAAGAATGTTCCCATCTTAACCAAAGATCTGACCACATTACCTGGTAGTGACCCACGTAAAGCAATAGGTAGAAGTTGTTGCATCAAAATGTGATTGTCATGACTCTTCAAACTCGTCATCGTACGGTCTTTCAGTCTTAAGCACTTTCAAGAAACTGATTTTATTTTCATTAGACATCGTGTGGCAAGCGGGGGGCATATAGTTTTTTCCATTCTTCGTAAATGGGTGAAGTAGACGTCTCAATCCCATCTCTTGCAAGTCTTTACGAGCATCATAGTTGTCCTTTGTTTTCCCTTTTATGTTGAGTATTGTGCCAAGAATATTGTCCATCACATTTTTCTCTATGTGCATCACATCAAGGTTATGCCGTAATAAATTATCCTTCCAATACGGCAACCTAAAGAAAGTACTCTTCTTCTTCCATAATACATGATTGCTCGCTTCTGGTCTGGTGTTGGGAGTACTCTTCTTCCGCTTCTCTCCCTGCTTCTTACTACTATCTGGCTTTGACTTGTCGGCATCCTCATCCCCAAATGGCATCCCCTCTAACTGTCTTAGGATTTCATCCCCACTAAGCACATCGGGAGGACATTGTAGTTCCTGGTTACCGTCAAAATTACTTTTGTTCTTCCTCCACGGATGATCCAAGGGCAAGTATTGCCTATGACCCATAAAACACCATTTGTGGCTGTGTTTTAACCATCGAGACCTGGTTAACTGCATACAACAAGGACATGCATTTACTCCCCTTATAGACCATCCTGACAGATCTGCGTATGCCGGGAAATCATTAATTGTCCACATCAATTGTGCTCGCAACATAAAGTACGTTTTAGTGGAAACATCAAATGTGCGTACCCCTACATTCCATAATTCCTTCAACTCCTCAATTCAGGGCTGTAGGTGAACGTCTATATCCATTCTAGGTGAGCTCGGGCTTGGGATAATCAGGAATAATATGAAAGATGTTTGTTTCATGCACATCCAAGGAGGCAAGTTGTATGACACAAGCATTACGGGCCAAATGTTGTGTGATGTACTAAGGTTCCCAAAATGATTAAATCCAGCTGAGGTTAGTGCAAGCCTTACATTCCTGCTGTCCGCTGCAAATTCCGGATACAACTGATCAAATGACTTCCATGCTTCACGGTCGGCCGGATGCCTCAATTTGCCGTCTTTTGTGCGGTTGTCTGCATGCCACTTCATATGGGGCGATGTATACTGCGACATAAACAATCTCTGTAGTCTTGGTATGAGTGGAAACCACCGCAACACTTTTACCGGGCGTTTCTTACTTGACGATATGGGTTGACGGTCCTCGTCCAAATGAATTTCATCATTCCACTTAGATTTGCCACAAACTGTACATCAATCTAACTCTTTGTTGCCCTTCCATAATAGCATGCAATCATTATGACAAGCCGGAATCTTTTCATAGCAGAGTCCCATGTCACTTAGATATTTTTTTGCCTCATACGTATTAACCGGCAAACCTTCACTATCCGCAGGCAACAATTGATTGATGAACTCAAGGAGAGATGAGAATATCTTGTTACTAATTCCACCAACACACTTCAAGTTGTACAGATGAACAGTTGCGCTCAGCTTACTGTGTTTGGTCCTACCATATAGCGGTGTTTTTGCCTCTTTAAGTAGCTCGTGATACTTTTGGGCATTTACTTCATCCACATCCTCGACTATTATTTCTTCATCACCCTGTACAACGACCTGAGGTTCACAGTTGCCTTCTCTGACATCATACATGCCGAACACATCACGCAACATAGCGTGCATATTTCCACCCTGATCACTGCTTCCACCTGCTTCATATGTGGCCGGACGATTCAACAGAGACGATTCAACATGGTCCCGGACAGACTTCTTACCATAAAACATCCAATTTTTATATGTAGGAAGTATGCCTTTTCCCCCCTGTCAAGTGGGCGAGAACTACGCCAGGGGGATAGCGCCAGTTAAGGTGACACACCTTACATGGGCAGTAAATCTTACCATCAGGTGTTGTGCAGTTCCCAACTGCAAAGTCAACGAACAATCTACAACCGTCTCTGTATTCCTTCGTACCCTTAGGCTTTGTCATCCAACTCTTGTCCATTGTTGTCTACGGACATTAGAGAGAAATATACTCGACTTAAAAGTATTCAATAAACCCATACATATTAACTGGAATTTACATGCAAACTTAATTAGATGCTTTTATTGTTGGTAAATTTTTTTTGTCATGAAAATTTCTGAAACTTAAACGAATTAACAACTATTCCAAATGGGGACCATCAAATTTACATTATTTGATGTTGTTTAACTATTAGCATTCTTCATACACATTCAGGTTCTATAACTTTTTCCCAAAAGTTCATATATATGCATTTGGTAGATGTTGGGGACCCTAGTCAAATAAAATAAATCTAGATAGGTTATGAAGTCAATATATATATATATATATATATATATATATATATATATATATATATATATATATATATATATATATATATATAGTAGTATAGCATGGCTCGTATTAATAGGGCAAAACCTAAACAATATACAAATGTTATGCCATTCATTTAATTAGGAGCTTAATTAAGCAATGTTGGAATAATAGGAAAATGCTAATTGAATAACCTTCCATATGGTAATAATCTATAACAGTGGTCGTCATTCTGCCGTTTCCTTTGTGTTTCAATAAGACTTGAAGTCTCCTAAGGTTAAGTACAAAGGTAGATTATATATGTATGTCTAGTTCCATAAGAATATAATTGTATGTCTAGTTTCATAAGAATATAATTGTTTGTGTGGAGCGTATTTACTTGTGGTTTTTATTATTAAACAAATTATAACTCAAAATGTTTTTTCGATTGTGAAATGTTTGATCAGTATTTGGCCATGTAAAATCTCTACCTTCTATTCTGCTTTTTTCTGTGAATTTACTAAATGATAAAAGTTAAAAAATAATAATAATATTCTATTCTTTGATTAATATATATAATTTCAAATCACTTCCCCCCCCCCCCCCCCCGCCCCATATTGTGTCTACTTGATAAAAGTTATTATTATTTTTTTCTCCTTACATAATTGGAGCCTATATTTTGAAACCCTCAAAATATAAAGATCTTAAATATATAAATCCGGGGTGGGTTCAATCTTATAGGAAAAAATGAATTCAATAATTTTATTTATATTCGAACGCTCCCCCTCACGTGTTTGTTCAATCTCTCACTTAATAAGCTAGTGAGACCCAATACATAAAATATTTAACTAAAATTAGAGTAAATTGTGAAGTTATGATTTGAACTACTCATGACCTCTATTATGATACTATGTCAAATTGTCACTTATCCCCCAAAACTTAAACTTATAGCGAACACTTTTACATTCAGCTTATACCATGCACACATATATATATGATGGACTTTGTTGTACATGCTTGCTATGATTGTGCAAGGCAGTGTGCCATTTCTAGAAGTTGATAATTTCACAAATTAATACTACCTCTATGTATTGTCTTTTAGGATGTCCAAAAAAGAAAAATAAAAAAAAACATCTTATATCTAAATCCTGGACAGACTCATTATATATATATATATATATGGGCAATATATATACGGCCATATATATATATATATATATATATATATATATATATAGCATGGAGTACTAATTAACGACAGAGTAAGCTATATATATTCAAAAACCAAATTCATATATATGGAGTGAAGCTAGCATTATATTCCTCATGTAAATATATATATCAAATTCAAAATATTAGACGAAATTAGCACAAACATCACCCAACCTAGCATGCAAACACCAAATCCAAACCAAACAAATAAATAAGTACAAGGATGCATGTACATATATATATACACCTGTGAGGAGCTCTTGTAGGAGCTAAAAATGGAGGGAGAGAGGACGACGGGCGGCGGGTTTAGCTGCGGGCACGCGGAGGAACAGTACAATCGTGCAAAGAAACTGATCCCTTGAGAGAGAGTATATATACGGTACTCGGTGGAGAAGAGAAAAAAAAAATGCTCAGCTTAATAAAGAAAGACTTTGGGCAGAAGAAAAAAAAAAATCCTCAGCTTCAGCAATGGCGCACGGAAGAAAGAAAGAAAAACAGAGAGGAAAATGATGCTTGGGAGAACAGAGAGACACGATTGGAAGTGCCTCCAGCTGGCCAGCTGGGGGAAAAGAAAAAAAAAAAAAAAAAAAATTCAAAACGCTCGCGCCAGGCCTCTTAATTAAGAGGCATGGCTAAGAGGCATGGCGCGCTGGCTGGAGATGGATGGGACGCGCGCGCGGATCGGAGCATGCACATAGACCGTTTCCTGACGTGCCGTGTTTGGCACGTCAGTAAATCCTAACGTGCCAAACATGGCCCGTCAGGAATTATATATATATATATATATATATATATATATATATATATATATATATATATATATATATATATAACTAGGTATAATTATACCTATAATTATCTGAAAAAAAAAGAAGAAATATCTGATATATACATATAATTATATTTAATTATAATTTTAAATATCTGATAATTATAATGTTATATATAATTATAATTATAATTTTATATATAATTATATATATTTATACATATATATATTCTGACGTGGCGATGTGCCACGTCAGAGAAACCGGACGTGGGATGTGCCACGTCATAAAAATTATGACGTGGCACATCCCACGTCCGGTTTCTCTGACGTGGCACATCGCCACTTCAGAAAAATTCTGACATGGGGATGTGCCACGTCAGAATTTTTCTGACGTGGCGCATACCCACGTCAGCAAGTGTCTGACGTGGTAAGTCCCGCCACGTCAGCAATTGTATCAATGTTTATTTTTAAAAAAACTGAAATATTTTCCCGACTTTCTTACATTTTACACGTCAAATTTTTCTGACGTGTTACTATTCACGCGTCAAGAAAAATTTTCCTGACGTTTTATATTTTAAACGTCAGGAAATTGCTGACGTGGCAAAAAATTTATATTGTAGCACACGTAAGAAAATGCCATTTTTTTTTTTGTAGTGATTGAAGTATTAATGTATTATCATTCTAATTTATATGATTATTTAATAACAAATTATACATATATAATATGACATAAGTCATAAGTATGCCAATTTATACTAACACAACAATTAAGTACTTAGAGACTTAGTTCCAATGTATGTTATAAACTTATAAGTCTATATAAGTTATAAATTATAATTATGCATATATGCATATGAATAATATAAATGTATAATATCAATACTTAATCATATGATTCAATGACAATTCAAATACTTTATTCAAGTGAATCATATTATTAATGTACAATGATAATGTGATTCGTATAATATCAAATTAAGTAATTGACATTGGATTAAACAATGTATTACTTATAAACACAATTGAAGTATTAATGTATTATCATTATAATTATAGTAATATTATTACTATAATTAATATGATTATATAATAACAAATAATACATATAATCATATATAATATGACATATAATCATATATATCATATGTTTTATTTGAACTTCTTTTATATGTTGTGTTGAACTTTTTTTATATATGTTTTTTATATGTTGTGACAGTTGTGTTGAACCTTTTTTTTATATGTTGTGCTGATTTTTTTTTTTTTTTTTTTTTTTTTTTTTTTTTTTAAGTTAACCGATTATGATTTAATATTTAATGAATTTTTTTTTTTTTAAAGTACAAGTAAATGTAAATTTGTGGTCAAATATTTTTTATTTTTTAATACGGACTCGTTTTATAAAAATTGGGCATAAGAAGACATTGAAAATACAAAAAACAAATGAGGGTAAAAAATACTACAGTAATAAAAAAGCTCAAAAAAACCAATTTTTGAAAAAGCGGTTAGTGGACAGTTACCTATTTCACTAACTGCTAATCGTCTAGCGGATAGCGGTTGTAATTAGTAAAATCTACTAACCGCCAATAACCGTTATCCGTAACCGTATTGACACCCCTATCAAATTCTCTACTAAGGACAATAGCCCTCTAAGCTGCTCTAGCTTCCCCAACAACCGAATTGATGATTTAATCTTTTGAAGCTTACAACATTGTCAACACCTCCCCATATTATCTATAACAATCACACCTACATCTATCTTCGGTTGCGTTTATCCACTTTTGCATTCCAGTTGACCTTAGGGGGCTTGCCACCTAAGAATCCCTTTAATTAGCCTCTAGTACTTCCTTGCCAAAAGTAGGCCACCGGGTGATTCTAAAGCTTTACTTACAAGTATGGCGGTAGGGTTTCTGTATGGACCCATGTACCGTAGCTACAAGCCACAGCCCACAGGTTCCTTGCCAAATAATTGCTTATTAAGATATTAAAATGCCAAGGATACACGTTTACGGAAATGCCACAAAAGAAAAAAGGAAAAAAAAACTTTTTCTGTCCAACGAAAAGACAATACTAACCCAAGAGCTTCCAGATACTTCCATAGCACCCCAAGCGGCCACACTGCTGTCGGGTTAGATGTCATGGCTTGTGTCATCTATCTCCACAGCCTGTTTGTCCTCACTCCCCTCCATTTATTTAGTTGAAGCAGAAAGCCAAGTGCAACGGGAGATCGAACCCAAATACGCTTAGCCTTGGACCCTGACAGTTAGCTGCCATTCACCTACACTTCCGCCCCCAATTCCATTTGTCTATTACTCCCTCCTCTAACGCCTCACATCTCCTCCGTCGATCTTATCTCAGAAAAATGAGCTGGTGGTGGGCTGGAGCTATTGGCGCTGCCAAGGCAAGAACCATGAAGAGAATAACAAATTGAATCATTTTCTATGCTTATCTAACTCTTTTGTTATTGTTATTGTTAATTTGTTGTAATGAATTTTGCAGAAGAAATTCGAGGAAGATGAACAGCCGCGAAGCTTCCAGAGCGTGGGGCTGGTGATCGGCGTGACTGGAATAGTGGGCAACAGCCTAGCGGAAATCCTTCCGCTCTCAGACACCCCAGGCGGGCCATGGAAGGTCTACGGCGTCGCACGCCGGCCACGACCCAGTTGGAACGCGGACCACCCAGTCGAGTACATCCAGTGCGACATCTCCGACGCGGAGGACACCCAGGCCAAGCTCTCTCCCCTGACTGATGTTACCCACATCTTCTATGTCACCTGGGCCAACCGACCCACGGAGGCGGAGAACTGCGAGGCCAACGGCGCGATGTTCCGCAACGTCCTCCGCGCCGTAATCCCGAGCGCGCCAAATCTCAACCACGTGTGCCTCCAGACAGGGACCAAGCACTACATCGGACCCTTCGAGTCTTACGGCAAGATCCAGCCCCACGATCTACCTTTCACGGAGGATTTGCCCCGATTGGATGTACCCAATTTCTATTACACCCTTGAAGATGTGCTGTTCGAGGAGGCTGAGAAAAAAGAGGGCTTGAATTGGTCGATTCACAGGCCCCAGGTGATATTCGGGTTCTCGCCGTATAGCTTGATGAACATAATCGGCACGCTTTGCGTATACGCCGCTATATGCAAGCACCAGGGGCTTCCCTTGAAATTTCCTGGAAGCAAAGCGGCCTGGGAGTGTTACTCGGTGGCTTCCGATGCTGATCTTATTGCGGAGCAGCTTATATGGGCAGCGGTGGATCCGTATGCGAGGAACGAAGCATTTAACTGCAGCAACGGGGACGTGTTCAAGTGGAAGCACTTTTGGAAAGTGTTGGCTGAGCAATTTGGGATTGAGAATTTTGGGTTCGACGAGGGCGAGAATCTGAGACTGAGTGAGATGATGAAGGACAAGGGTCCAGTGTGGGAGGAGATTGTGAAGGAGAATCAGCTGCCACCCACCAAGCTCGAGGATGTTGGGCTCTGGTGGTTTGCAGACATGATGCTTGGAGGTGGGGAGGCCCTGTTGGATAGCATGAATAAGAGTAAGGAGCATGGGTTCTTGGGGTTCAGAAACTCAAAGAATTCCTTCATTTCTTGGATCGATAAGGTGAAAGCTTTCAAGATTGTGCCTTAGAGAAATGTTTATGGTTATTTGGTGTTTATTCCCAATTGAGTGTATGCTGGTGTTCTCAAATAAGCATGAACAGAAAGAGGTATGGTTTCCTTGAGCAAAATTCATTTACTCCTACCTTGTTGCGGTGTATTTTCATGCAATGGCATGACAAAAGAATGATTGTTTTGTTCTATATATGTTGTCAAATTAATGGCAAAAAAACATTTGTTTAAATATTTCTGTGGCAAATTACAAATTCTCTTTCCTGACTTTTGAAAATTGTCAGCAAACAGCCCGGGGATTTGGAATACAATCCATATAGTTTATGGATATTTCTATGTGCATGGCGAAATTTGTATCTCAATTAGCCTTTAGAAATGGGTGGAAACAGAGGTGATCGGTTTCCAAATCCAAAAACAGAATTGTTTTTGAAGCCACAGCCATTCTTCAGATGGCAGAAACTCTCCATCTCCAAGAAAGAAGGGGGGGATGGGATTTTGAGATCATTCTTGCTTCAATCTTCCTATCCTAGCAAAGAAATTGTTACAAAATCTTAATGATTTATTTGGCTAGAATTACAAACACAAGTTGTCTTGAGGCAGTGAAAGGTGCTAGTTGAAGCAGCTTATTTGGTAACTTCACATTGGTGGAGGCATCAATGTATGGGAGGATAGATGGATATCAGGCCTTCCTTAACAAAAGATCTGAAAACCCCCTCAACCTTCTCATCAAGTAGTCTTTAAGGTAGCATAAGTTATTAATCCATTAACAAACTGTGGGAATCTCAGAGCAATTAGACAATGTATTGCTCTTGAGAAGCCTTCCAATCAGTGAGCTCAACTTGCCAGATAAACTCATATATGGTGGAAAGAGAAAGTAATAGAACTTTGGATTTTGGGAGTTTATCCCTAGGATAAAGTACTTTCTGTGAAGAGCTTGCACCAGAAAACCTATAAAAGAGGAGAGTTATCCAAAGTGCTCCTTGCTCTCTCTATTAAGTCATTTTCTGATCCCATTAGGCTTCTCTTTACTTCTCTGTGAATGCACTGAACAGGATTGGTTTGCAAATGTGTAATATTCCCTACCTTGGGCCTAGGTTAAGCCTTAGGCAAAGCCCAAAGTTATGGGATTAGAGTGTGCAGGCCCATTAGTTGGGGCTTATTGTTAGCTTATTTAAATGGATCAAAAATGAAAAACCCACCAAACGTAAAAGAAATATCTGTATTTGTATTTTGAAATTATCTTGAATGATACACATGGCGGTTTAATGTTTTAAATGATAATGTGATATATATTAAGGGCATTGGTTCGAATCTTCAAAAGATCAAAACATTTTAATTTTGTGATTATTTTACTTATTGTCTTTTAAAAGAAAAAAGTTCACAAAATAAACCCTAGCCACGGGGGAATACTCTTGTCATATGATCTTGTTTCATTAGTTTTTAAATTCAAATCAAGAGCTACTATGGAAAAATAATTAACATGTAAATCACATTTTATATATAGACTTGACATATGGCCCAATTAATAAGATGTTACTTTATACACCTGATCAAAGGAAATGGATTTCATTTAAAATGGAGAGTATCCATTTGGTACATTTAGGAGGAGAAACTTGTTCAAAAATTTTGCCTCTCAAAAGATAAAGACAATATTGCCCTCCGGATAAAAGTGTTATTTGTGACTAGCGCAACCACTTGCGGGATGGAGTGACCACGATATAGGTATCACTAATTGAGTGGATCACTCAGGGTAAAACTCGGTTAATTGACTAGGTGGTAGCTCATTATATGCAATGCCCGGGGCATCGGGGTTGTACCAGAGGTCCTACATGATACCTAAACCTCATCGTAAGAGGGTTAAGGGTAGGAATAGACCATATGAAAAAGAGTTACAACTTGAATCATTGTTATATGTATTGCAACACCACGCTCTAAGTAATATGATATTGTCCACTTTGGACCTCAACCCGCATAGTTTTGTTATTGGGTTTACCCCAAAAGACTTCATACCATTTAGAGAGGGACAAAGTTTTTCTCCAAACTTGGTAGGAGGAATTTCCTTCAACTTAGTCTATAAAAGTAATATGTGTTCCTTGAACTTTTACAACATAATGTGGCATAACATGATTGAAAATAAGATAAATTCAACTTTTAAGAAACCCAATTATATTGTGCCACATCATGTTGTAAAAGTTTTTTTGTAAAATTTGTTTGTAAGTCCAACATTTTTCAAAATTCATTAGCTAACTAGAATGCTCACGTTTTTAGTGTTTTAAAGCGGTTTGCCTATTTTAACAAGGCTATTATTTGTGAATACTCTATTAATAATAGCTATTAAAAACAAAAAGAGAGCAAAAAAGCATGCTTCCCTAGCATCATAGCATGGTTATTCCAGATATTAATATTACAACAGCAAAAGCAGATTTCATCCAACATTGACATTGATTTACTTCAAGGCACAATCTTGTAATCTTTCATCTTATCTATTCACGCAACGAACGAATTCACGGAGTTTCTGAACCCCAAGAACCCACGCTCCTTGCTCTTAGTCATACTGTCCAGGAAATCACCCCCAACCAAGAACAAGTCCGCAAACCACTACCCAACATCCTCCAACTTTGTGGGTTGAAGTTGATTCTCCCTCACTATCTCTTCCCACACATCACCCTTATCCTTCATTGTCAGAATTGGTGACTTGTTTTCACAAAGTCTTACCGTGGGCCCCACAGCAGTATGACATCCCATACTTTTGACTTATGTTTTTTCTCTCACACGTTCATTTGGGCTTCTCCATTCATTGAGCTTCTTCTAGAAGCTTTGTGAAAAGGCATTGTTGTTTTATTATTAAAGCCATTCGGTCATCAAGCATAGACAGGCAGCAACTTTAGCAAGAAAAAGAGAGAAAGAAGAAAAGAAAGAGTTGCCGAGAGAGAGAGACTTGTGTTGCAAAGAGAATAAGAGATACACCGCCATTTTTTTTTTTTCATTTTGATCTCACTTTTGGAGTGCTGAAATACTTAGAGAATTTTAGAGAATATTTTCTCTTTTGTATCTAATTCTCTTTTGAGAAAGATTGGGATGTGTTGGAGCTTTTGGGTTTGAGTGGTTTTATTTGTACTACTTGTTAGTTTAGGTTTGGCTCATTCGTTTACATGTATAGAGTTGAAAATGAGAATATTTAGGAAGCAGGTTCTAGAGTAATTCCGCCAATGTTTTCAAGCAGGGTCCGGACCTCCAGAAGCAGGGTCCGGACCCCATTTACCGAAAGTGGATTTCTCAAGCAGGGTCCGGACCTCCAGAAGCAGGGTCCGGACCCCATTTCCCGAAAGTGGATTTCTCAAGCAGGGTCCGGACCTCCAGAAGCAGGGTCCGGACCCCATTTTCCGAAAATGGATTTCTCAAGCAGGGTCCGGACCTCAGATCTGCAGGGTCCGGACCTGGCGGACTTATTAGGGTTATTTTCTATTTAAACACGATTTTGCTACATTTACAAGTACGTATTTTATTGAGCAAATATCAGGGTGATTAGAGAGAGAGAATTTGTTCTAGATTATTGTTGAAGAGAAAATACGTGAAGCCAATCGGAGTTCCGGTGAAAGGAAATCTTTTAGAAGAATCGTGCCAGATGTTCTGGAAAGGGTTACTGAGGTAGAAGTCAAGTGGGTCACTTGTCGTGTGCAAGGAAGAGTCAAAGGTTTTGTTATTCTTCTTGTATTCCTTATTCTTCTATTTTAGTGAATTGATTTCCTGGGTTTGGCTGCCCCGGAGAGGTTTTACATTTAGAGAGTTCTCTAAATGGTTTCCTCTTCGTAACCAAATTTCTGTGTTCTTGATTGCATATTTCATATCAGTATTTGGTTGATTTTTAAACTGCTAAGTTAGATCTGTTTTCTGGATATTTTCTGTAAAACTCCTAGACGTGTGAGTAGGTGATAATTGGAGTCGTTTTAGAATTTTCAATTGGTATCAGAGCGGGTTCACTCTGTGAAGGATTTATTTCCTGAGTGTGATCCGAGACTCCATATCAAATGTCTCTTACGGTTGCTCCTAATTCTCTTCCCGTATTTGACGGAACAAATTATACGCTTTGGAAAATTCGTATGAGAGCTTATTTTAAATCCATTAATGTTTGGCATATTGTTGAATCTGGATGGACACGTCCAGACAAAACAATTGCTGAATGGACAACGGAAGAAAAAAATTGTGCTACTGCGAATGACAAAGCTATAAATGCTATTTACATCTCTGTTTCAAATGAAGAATTTTCTAGGATTTCTAGATGTGAAATAGCTAAGGAAGCTTGGGAAACGTTAGAAATCACACATGAAGGAACTAAAGTTGTTAGAACTTCAAAAATTCAAATGTTGGTTTCTCAGTTTGAGGAGATTAGAATGCAGGAAGATGAAACTTTTGATGAATTCTATTCAAAGCTTAGTGCCATTAGAAACTCTACCATTAATTTGGGAAAGAAAATGGATGATGCTAAAGTGGTGAAAAAAATCTTAAGATCTTTGCCTGAGAGGTTTATTCCCCAAATTGCTGCTATACAACAGAGCAAGGACTTAGATACTATGAGAGTAGAAGAACTTGTAGGTTCCCTTCAGACTTTTGAACTAATTCTACCCAAACTCAAGAAAACTAAAAACATTGCTCTTAAAGCAAAAAATGTTAAAGTCAATTCTTGTGGGTCGTCTGATGAGGATTCTGGGGATGATGAAGAATTTGCCCTGTTTGCTAAAAAATTTAGAAAATTTTTTAGACCCGTGAATGGAAGGTTTAAAAATCGTGACTCAAAAACTCTTGTGAAACCGAAAGGTGAGTTTAGAAATAATCCACGTGAGAACTTAGAGAATGATCAGAAAGATAAGTTCACTAGTGGACGAAAATGTCATGAATGTGGGGGTAGGGGTCATATTCGAATTGAATGTGCTAATCTGAAAAAATCCAAAGGTAAAGCTTTCAATGTCACTCAGAGTGATGAATCAGATGATGAAAAATCCGAAGAAGATGTTGAAGGAGGAGTGAATTATTTAGCTTTTACTGCTTCTTATGATAATTATTATGAGACTGTTAACTCACCTCACATGATAAATGAATCTGAAATTGAATCTGATGATGAGGTGGATTTACAAACTGCTTATAATAACTTGTTTGTAGAATGTGATAAATTGAACAAGCTGAATAGGAAAAATCTGAAAAATCTGAAAGAAGCTGAACTTGAGAAAGAAAGATTAATGAAATCTATGGATGAATGTTTAGCTATTCGAAACACTTTGACTTCTGAAAATCTCATGCTGATTGCTAAAGTGAAATCTCTGGAAAAGAACTTGAATGATTCGAATGATCATTTAAAGAAGTTTTCGAGTGCTAAATTGAATCAAATGTTAGGAAATCAGAAACATTCACATGATAGGACTGGATTGGGTTTTAATAAACATGTTAATGCATCTTCTTCAAATGTTGCAACCACTTCAAAAATCATGTTTGTGAAACCTAAAATGAAAAATGTGGAAATTGAGAATTCTTGCTTACCTCAAGAAAGTTCAGAAGATGTGACCAAGAAGAATAAATTGAAATTCAAAGTTCCGGTAAGGACTAACTTCATTCCTACTTGTTTTCACTGTGGTGTCAAAGGTCATACTCGACCAAACTGTTTTCAAATTAGGGCTCAACAACCATGGTCTCAGAAGAATTTCCCTAGAATAGATGAACCTGGAATTGGAAATCAACTAAAAGTTTTAACTGCTCAAGTGAAACTTATTAGTGAAAAGTTAGCTGTTTTGTCAAATTCTGTTGATATAAAAGATGTGTCTAATTTAATTGACAAAAATGTGCAAGTTCCTCATCAAAAGGAACAAGTCTGGGTTAAAAAGAAGGATCATCTATGTCTTGTTGCTCATACTGCCTTAAGTGTGCTTAACTCGTGTTTGTGGTTTCTGGATAGTGGTTGTTCAAAACATATGACAGGTGATAAGTCGCTATTCAAAGAGCTTAAAGAAGGCAAAGGAGGTGGAAGCATCACTTATGGAGATGGCAGCAAATCGAAGGTGATTGGTCAAGGAATTGTGGAAATTACCGGTGCCCCTACTCCACAAGAAGTACTGTATGTTGAAGGTCTCCGGGCAAATTTATTGAGCATCAGTCAGTTTTGTGATTATGATTTAGTGGTCCAGTTTTCTAAGAAAGAATGCAGCATATTTGACTCTTAAGGAAAATGGTTGATGGGAGGAAATCGCACTGCTGACAATTGCTATTGTCTCTCCTCAAATTCTCAAATAAGTTGCAATAAGGCAACCCTGGACACTGGAGAATTGTGACATCAACGGTTGGGGCATCTAAATTTTCATGATCTGGTCAGAATTTCTAAGACAGAAGCCATAGCTGATCTACCAAAGATTCATCAGGTTGATAAAGGAAAATGTGGCCCATGCCAATTGGGGAAACAAACTAGAACTCCTCACAAAAAGATCTCAGGTATTGTTACCTCTCGAAACTTAGAGCTTCTTCACATGGATCTCATGGGCCCTGCACTGACAGCTAGTTTGGGAGGCAAGAAATACATTATGGTGATCGTTGATGACTTCTCTCGATACACATGGGTAGTTCTGTTAAGAGAAAAATCTGAAGCCTTTGCACAAGCTCAGATCTTGTTTTAGAAAATCCAAAATGAACAAGACTGTCTCATCAAGCGGATCCGAAGCGATCATGGCAGAGAATTCGAGAATTCAAGTTTTGAAGATTATTGTGCTCAGCAAGGTATCAAACAAGAATTCTCATCTCCCATAACTCCTCAACAAAATGGAGTAGTTGAACGGAAAAATCGAGTCATACAAGAAATGGCAAGAGTTATGATACATGCTAAGGATTTGGCACAACATTTTTGGGGAGAAGCAATCCATACAGCATGCCATATTGTTAATCGAGTTTTTCTCAGACCTACTACTACCAAGACACCATATGAGCTATGGCGAGGAAAGAAACCCACTGTCAAATATTTTAGGGTGTTTGGAAGTACCTGTTACATTCTTCGTGATAGAGAAAACTTGGGGAAGTTTGATGCGAAGAGTGACGAAGGAATTTTTCTTGGATACTCTAATACAAGTCGAGCCAGTCGTGTGTATAACAAAAGAACCAAGACAGTAATGGAATCAGTAAATGTTGTCATCGATGATGAAACTACCAATGAGCTTTTTGCAGAAGAAGAGCCTCAGGTTGAGGGGGAGCAAGTTGATATGTCTGATAAAACTCATGAACCTCTTAGTCCGAACAGCTCAGCAGTCCGTACTTCAATACCTTCAGATACTGAAGACATGACTCCTTTACCAGTTCCACACTTGAACACTCATGCACCATCCTCCAGAGTCAAACTTAATCATCCTAGAGAAAATTTGCTGGGAAATGTTAATGAAGGATTACGTCTGCGAAACAGGGTGGTCAATCAAGTCACTTATTCTTGTTATCTCTCTCAGTTTGAACCAAAGAAGGTTAATGAGGCATTAGAAGATGAGAGTTGGGTGTCAGCTATGCATGAAGAACTCAATCAGTTTGTTAGGAATGATGTCTGGAAATTGGTTCCAAAACCAAAAGATCAGAATATCATTGGCACTAAATGGATCTTTAAGAATAAATCTGACGAGCATGGTACAGTGGTAAGAAACAAAGCTAGATTGGTTGCTCAAGGATACACTCAGGTTGAAGGAGTGGATTTTGATGAGACATTCGCACCAGTAGCCAGATTGGAATCTATCAGAATTTTGTTGAGCATCTCATGTCATCTCCAGATCAAATTGTATCAGATGGACGTCAAGAGTGCTTTTCTTAATGGCATTCTTCAAGAAGAAGTATATGTAGCTCAGCCAAAAGGGTTTCAGGATCCAACTTATCCGGATCATGTTTACAAGTTGAAAAAGGCGCTTTATGGATTAAAACAAGCTCCGAGAGCTTGGTATGAACGTCTGACAACATACCTTCTTGCACATGGGTTCATCCGAGGACAGGCTGACCGTACATTGTTCATTCGTAGGAAAGCCAGTCAACTTCTCATTGTCCAAATTTATGTAGATGACATTATCTTTGGATCTACGGTTGACTCACAGGCTCATCAATTTTCTACAGAAATGAAGCAAGAATTTGAAATGAGTATGATTGGTGAACTGACCTATTTTCTAGGTTTTCAAGTTCAACAATCCAACAAAGGCATCTTTGTATCTCAACCAAAGTATGCAAAAGATCTTGTGAAGAGATTTGGGTTGGATGGAAAAAGTCATGCTCGCACACCCATGAGTACGAGTATTAAACTGAGTGCAGATGTAGCTGGAAAATCCGTTGATCAAACTTTATACAGAAGCATGATAGGCTGTCTTCTTTATCTTACAGCTAGTCGACCAGACATATCTTTCAGTGTGGGTGTATGTGCTCGATTCCAAGCTAATCCAAAGGAATCCCATCTGACAGCTGTTAAACGGATCCTCAGGTATGTAAATGGCACAATCAATTTTGGAATTTATTTCTCTACTAATACAAACCTTGAACTTGCAGGATATTCTGATGCTGACTGGGCTGGAAATGCTGATGATCGAAAGAGTACATCAGGCGGATGTTTTTATGTGGGAACGAATCTGGTCGCTTGGATGAGTAAGAAACAAAACTCTATCTCTCTGTCTACTGCTGAGGCCGAATATATAGCTGCTGGGAGCTGCTGTACACAGCTCATCTGGATGAAGCAACTTCTTGCAGACTATGGATTTGATCAAGGAAAAATGATTGTCTACTGTGACAATACGAGTGCCATCAACATCTCAAAGAATCCGGTTCAACATTCACGCACGAAACACATTGACATTCGTCATCATTTCATTCGTGATTTGGTCAAGACTCAGGTGGTATCTCTTGAATTTATGCCTACTGAACACCAATTAGCTGACCTGTTTACAAAACCCCTAGATGGATCTAGGTTTGAGTATCTCAGGAATGCTATTGGTGTATGCGATCTCTCATGATTGTATACATAGAACATGCCTAGAAATTGCACATATTGATATTTGTCTATAGCTGTTCTAGGGCAATTTTTTTTGTTTTTTTGTTTATTTTATTTTTTTTCTTTTCTTTCGCCTTTACTTGGTTTATTTTTAGCCAGTTTTCTTTAATTGTTGGATACTTAGTTTCTCATGTCTTGTCCTCAAATGAATCTTGTACATATGAGTGGGGTAAATATTTCTGCAATTTACATCTATTGCTCCAAATGTTTCTGATATACCTTGTTTCTCTGAGGACTGTTAAAAGAGTAAGAGTCAGTTATTCTCATGTTCATAATTGTGCACTTTTTGCCCCCATTAGGTTTTGATTTTTTTTGTGTTTGTGAATTTGGAGCGAACATTTTGCTTGAAAGATAGGTAGTGTCAGTTCTATCCACTTGACCAACCCGTTAGTTGAACCTAACTCCTAAAAATTCCAACATTTTTCCACAAAAAAAAAAAAAAAAAAGGGAAAAGGGGCATAAAATAAGCTCAAATGACTTCGCTTTGCTTCTGTCTGTCCCTAAAGAAAGAATCAGTGATCAAATTCATTGCGGAAATAGATGATTACTAAAGGACATGGTGAAAGTAAATGGTTAGTCTCAGGGGGAGTGTATCGGATGAGGGAATCTAGGTCCTAACATTATAAGGTTTTACTGTGGCTTGAATCAGACTGTTTGTCTTCCTTTACAAAATGTCTGCCTAGATTTACCTTCATTGATAAAATCTGATTTAATGGGAGTTTTCACACACTACACCATCACATGAGATTTCTGATAATTGCTTACTTGACCGAATTCACAGAATAAGGTTGTGTCGTGCGTTTGGTTCATTTATGGTGTAAATGCAATTTTTTTTACCACTCCAAAATGTTCAGATTTTATTAGAACACACATGGGTTATTAGGTAACTAAACAAGTTCTGTTTAGTTTCTTTTTTTTTTTAAAAAAAAAAAAAAAAAAAAAAAAATTAATTAATTAATTAATTAATTAATTAATGTTTTATTTTATTTTTTTTATTTTCGCTTTTCTTCATTATTGTGGTTCGGTCGATACACTGCATTGGGTGTATCGACAGAACCAACTTTTTCTCTCTCAATTTTTTTCTTTCTTCTTTCTTTGTGCTCTTTCTTTTCTTCCTCTGTGTGTCCAACTCTTCCAACTACATTCAAAGTTCAACAATCCACGGTATGTTTATTTCACTTTGTAGTTTTTTGTTTTTTTTGTTTGTTCTCAAATCAAAATTTCGGATGGACATATTTGGGTTTGAAGTTGATACTCCGAATTGCTGTTTGTTCTCAAATCAAAATTTCGGATGGACATATTTGGGTTTGAAGTTGATACTCCGAATTGCTGTTGTGGTTGATTGAATTTGACTTTCCTTCTATCTCACATAATTGTTTCCAAAATACACTTTCTATTATGTATTTAGGACTCGGTTTTTCTTTTTGGTATATGTTTATCCATGTTCATATCTACATGCCTATAATGTGTTTGCTAAAATGCCTCAAAGAATAAAATTTGCATATGTGCTCCATTTTTTTATCACATTGATCTACTTCACTGTTATTGGACTTTCAATATTGTTTGGCATGGCACTAGGAACGTTTTGTGTAAAATTCATTTTTTTTCATGCTATATTCAATACTTCAATGCCTATAAAACTGTTCACTAGAATGACTCAATGAAGTAGTGCTGCATTGATCTGCATTTTTTCTTTTTCCATGCACTCAGTAATTTGTGTTGTGTTAAATTTGCGTCATCTATATATTGTGCATTTGTCTCATTTGTGGGCTCCATCTTCTAGTATTGTGTGATATCAATTTGCCATATTTTTTTTGGGGTCAATGTAGAAAATGGTGTATCCAATTTCAGAATCTACACAAAGGAGAAAGCGCACTCGAGAAGAAAAATCAGTTTTACAAGAAAAGATTTTGACCCGCAAAATTATGATCGAGCGTGGAGTGGAACAAAATGATCTTACAGTGGAACCGTTCCGATTCATTCATGACATCTTCCAGGAAAATCATTGGACCTCATTGTTTGTTCCTGTGAGTGCCTACACTCGTTTAGTTCGGGAATTCTACTACAACATTGATGATATTGACTTGGTTGGTCCACCGTCATTCAAGACCAAGGTCTCCGGGAAAACTCTCAATATCACTACTGAGCTGATCAGTGAAGTTACTGGGATCCCACTGACAAATGAGAAGCCGCTTCCCTTTCTGGACGATGATGCACAACCAACAAAAGCTGAAATCATGGCGGTTCTTAATCCAATTCAGCAGCTTGTATGGGATGAAGACCTGAAAAAACTTCCGATTGGCAATATACGGGCTCCAGAGAGGTTGTTAACTCGGATTGTACTGCAGAATATTTGGCCAATTTCTCGCCATAGTCATTTGACTATCGAACGAGCAATGATGATTTATGGCATCATTACTCGTGCTGAGTTTTGTTTATGCACTCATTTCGTACTGACAATGATCGAGCTTCATGAAGATCATTCTATTGCATTACCTTATGGCGGTCTCATTACGAAAATTCTGCACGCCACTTTGCCAAAAATTGCTGCAAATGAACGTATGGAAGCTCCTGAAGGTTACTTTGGAAAAGCAACTGTGATGAAGTCCAATGCCCAACTTCGACTTCACGCTCCAGCTGCACAGGAGCCTCCACTTGCTCAAGAGACTACCGCTGCGTCCTCCTCAGGATCATCCGACATGCCAAGTCAATTAACTAAAATAATTGACATACTTCAAACTCAAGGCCGAAGCATTGAAGCCATCAACACTCGCCTAACGAATTTGGAGAAAGATGTGAAGTCCATCAAGGAAAGCCTTTAGCAAGAATAATTTTTCCCTCCTGTTTTGTTTGGATTTGTTTCTGGCAAGACAATTTTTTGTTGGTGTTGTCTGTTTAAAACTTGGTTGTTGGGTTTCTTATTTACAACTTTTTTTTGCTTCCTTTGTCCTTCCGAGACAAAAAGGGGGAGTTATTTTGATGTGTCATTTTCATGTACTACATTACTTTTGTTCCCGAATGGCCAAAGGGGGAGTTTGTTAGTTTAGGTTTGGCTCATTCGGTTTACATGTATAGAGTTGAAAATGAGAATATTTAGGAAGCAGGTTCTAGAGTAATTCCGCCAATGTTTTCAAGCAGGGTCCGGACCTCCAGAAGCAGGGTCCGGACCCCATTTCCCGAAAGTGGATTTCTCAAGCAGGGTCCGGACCTCCAGAAGCAGGGTCCGGACCCCATTTTCCGAAAATGGATTTCTCAAGCAGGGTCCGGACCTCAGATCTGCAGGGTCCGGACCTGGCGGACTTATTAGGGTTATTTTCTATTTAAACACGATTTTGCTACATTTACAAGTACGTATTTTATTGAGCAAATATCAGGGTGATTAGAGAGAGAGAATTTGTTCTAGATTATTGTTGAAGCGAAAATACGTGAAGCCAATCGGAGTTCCGGTGAAAGGAAATCTTTTAGAAGAATCGTGCCAGATGTTCTGGAAAGGGCTACTGAGGTAGAAGTCAAGTGGGTCACTTGTCGTGTGCAAGGAAGAGTCAAAGGTTTTGTTATTCTTCTTGTATTCCTTATTCTTCTATTTTAGTGAATTGATTTCCTGGGTTTGGCTGCCCCGGAGAGGTTTTACATTTAGAGAGTTCTCTAAATGGTTTCCTCTTCGTAACCAAATTTCTGTGTTCTTGATTGCATATTTCATATCAGTATTTGGTTGATTTTTAAACTGCTAAGTTAGATCTGTTTTCTGGATATTTTCTGTAAAACTCCTAGACGTGTGAGTAGGTGATAATTGGAGTCGTTTTAGAATTTTCACTACTCATTGTATTATACTATTTTGTTAGTGAATTTCTCCTGGATCGTTTCCGCTAGTAGATGTAGGCTTGTTAAGCCGAACCACTTAAATTTTGGTGTTTTCTGTGGTTGTGTTATTTTTCTATTCTGCACTTTTTTACTTCTTTGGTGATCTTGGATTTGCATTTGTCACGACATTCATCATCTCCGCCAAGCTAATTTTCTCACCCTCCTCCAATCCGTACTCCTCAATCTCAAATCTCTCTGCCAAAACCTTCCAAAGATGCTCCCATTTGAACACGTCCCCGTTGTTGCAATTGAATGCTTCGTTCTTACCATTAGGGTCCACCACCGCCCATATTTGCTGCTCTGCAAGAAGATCGATGTCCGAAGCCACCGAGTAGTACTCCCAAGCCGCTTTGCTTCCAAGAAATTTCAATGGAACCCCCTCATGCTTGCATATAGCCACGTATACGCAAAGCGTGCCTACTATGTTCATCAAGCTATAGGTGGAGAATCCGAATATTACGCCGGGTCGGTGGATGGACCAAGTGAGGCCTTTCTTATCTTTAGCTTCTTCATATAAAATATCTTCCTGCGTATAATAGAAATTCGACACATTCAAACGTGGCATATCCTCCGTAAAAGGTGGACCGGAGGTTTTGATCCTGCCCATTTTCTCGAAGGATCCGATGTAGTGTTTGAGGCCAGTCTAGAAGCAGATGTGGCGGAGATTCGGAGGGTTTGGGATAAGAGCGCGAAGCACGTTGCTGAACATGGCACCATTGGCCTCGCAGTTCTCTACCTTAGTGGGTCTGTTGGTCCACGTGACATAAAAGATGTCGGTGACATTGGTTAATTGGAAAAGCTTGTGTTGGGTGTCATGGGAATCAAAGACGTCGCACTGGATGTATTCGACTGGATGGTTAGTGTTCCATGCAGGGGGTGGGCGACGAGCCACACCATAAACCTTCCAGGGGCCGCCGGGGGTGTCTCGGAGTGGAAGGATTTCGAATAGACTGTTGCCGACAATGCCTGTCACCCCGATCACCAGGCCCACGCTCTGGTGGCTTTGAGGTGGTGCTTCTTTGTCATCGTATTTCTTCTGCATAATTTACAATAGCTTAGATTAAAATTAGCAAGTACGCGCGCTTACTATAGAAAGAGTAAGAGAGTTGGCTGAGTTGGTGCCTTTGCAGCGGCAGTAGCTCTACCCCACCACCAGCTCATTCTGAGACCATTAACAGTCTGACTTGATCCAAAGGCGAAAGGTTCGCCTTATATGCACCACCAGATTTCTGCGCGCTTCAACTTATATAGAACAAAAAAAAAATCTAGAGAATAATTTCAGAAAAGTCCTACATAGATGACACAAGCCATGGCGAATTTTGTTGGCCGATTACTGTTAGAGAGTTATCAACTGATAACTCTCTCAATGTTATCAAGAATTCAAACAATCATTCAAGTGAAGATAAGGATAGAATTAGTTGAGATAAACCATTTTTAATTTGAATTTGTAATTTGAATTTGTATTTGTAATCTCTATGTTATCTTTTGTAACAGTTCTATTTATATATACAAAGCCTTAACCACAATTAATGGTAAGGCAGTACAACCCAAACACTAGAGTTACCAAATTATCACATGGTATCAGAGCTTTCCTAGACTAACGTCGTTTTTAAGTTTTTTTTTTTCTGTTTCTATGGCTGCCTCATCCTCTTCCGCAAATCCCATCACCTACACAGTTCCCTCTTCTTTTCCTCACAAACTCATTGATACCAACTATCTAGTCTGGAAACTTGCAATCTTGCCCATCATCAAAAGCCAAGATCTTCAAGGCCATATTGATGGTTCCATTAAAAGTCCTCTTCCAACCCTCAAGTCCAAAACAGATGACGTTGACATTGTGTCCACAAATCCAGATTGGCTTAAATGGCACATGCGTGATCAGTTGGTGCTTAGCATTTTGATCTCATCTCTCACCGTCGACGTTGTAGTTCATGTCGTTAAATGTGTCACTGCACGGGACTTATGGCTCACATTGGAAACTATGTTTGTTTCCAAAGCCCGTGCTCGCTCAATGCAACTTCGCCTTCAACTTACCACTCTCAAGAAGGGAAGCATGTCAATTTCGGAATATTTTCATAAATTCACCAAGTTGGTTAATACCTTGGCTGCCATTGATAAGCCATTGGATAAAGATGATATTCAGTCCTTTCTCCTTGGAGGACTCAACAGTGAATATGACTCATTTGTCACCTCAGTTACAACCCGAGTGGATCCAATCTCCATTGATGACCTTTATAGTCATCTCCTTGCTCATGAAGCTCGTCTTGAGCATAATCATGCCTCTAATGATCTCTATGTTTCAGGTGTTCACTTTGCATCCAGAAGCTCTTCTATCCATGGGGGACGTGGTGGACGTCACTCCTACTCTAGCCGTGGTTCTTACTCCACCGGCAATGGAAACCAGATCACCAACAATGGTGGCTCTTTCTCGCACAGCCCCAACTATCGTGGTCGTGGACGTGGCCGTGGCGCCTCTTCTTTCAATCGAGCCCCTCGCCCAATCTGTCAGATTTGCAACCGTATTGGGCACCTTGCAACCACCTGTTATTAACGTTTTGAGCACTCCCGCCCACAAGAGTCTTCCCCTACGATGCAAGCCTATCATGCGGCTTCTCAGACTCAATCTGATTCCACTTGGTATCCGGATTCTGGAGCCACCCATCACCTAACGTCTGAGCTTGCCAATCTCAACGTCCATGCCAACAACTACACAGGCACGGATGAAATTAAAATTGGTAATGGGTCTGGGCTTTTCGTTAAGCACATTGGCACCTCACAACTTCATACTCCTTCCCTTGCCTTTAAATTGTTTAATGTCCTTCATGTGCCTAATATATGCAAAAATCTGATTTCTGTTCAGAAATTTACACAAGACACTAACACATTTTTTGAATTCCATCCCTCTTACTTTCTTTTAAAGGACCGTGCTACGGGGAAGCTTCTACATCGAGGCCCGAGTAATCATGGTTTATATTCTTTTTTTTCTGCTTCCAATAATTCTCCCGCTCCCTCTGCACTTATGGGTGAACGTGCGTCCGTGTCTGCATGGCATTCTCGGCTTGGTCATCCGCTTTGAAGGTCGTTCGTCAAGTCCTTAGTTCATTTCAGCTCCCTATCACCACAAATAAAAGTTATTCTCCATGCTCAGCATGCTTAGGATCCAAGAGTACCCAATTGCCTTTTACAACTTCTACAACACGTGTAACAGCTCCTCTTCATTTGATATTTTCTGATGTTTGGGGACCTGCTCCGGTGTATTCTAGAAATGGTTTTAGGTATTATGTATCTTTTCTTGATGCCTTTAGTCGCTATACATGGGTTTATCCCATCTCTTGTAAAAGTGATGTATTTCCAGTTTTTAAAAAATTTCAGATCTACGTTGAGCGTTATTTTGAGTCCAAAATTAAAATTGTGCAATCTGATTGGGGTGGGGAGTATCGCTCTCTAAATAAATATTTAACTGGACAAGGCATCAATCACCGTCTTTCATGCCCCCATACTCATCAACAAAACGGTGCTATTGAACGTAAGCATCGCCATATTGTCGAAACAGGACTTGCACTTCTTTCTCATGCTCATCTTCTCAATTTATTTTGGGATGATGCTTTTATCACTGCTGCTTATTTAATCAATCGCTTGCCTACAAAAGTACTTAAAAGCAAAACTCCATTTGAAGTCCTTTTTCAGTCTCTCCCTGACTATTCCTCTTTACGTGTATTTGGGTGTGCTTGTTGGCCAAATATTCGTCCATACAATTCAAATAAACTCATGCCACGTTCTAAGGAATGTATATTTCTTGGTTACAGTCCTTCTCATAAAGGATACAAATGCCTTCATGTCTCTTCCTCTCGCATATATATTTCAAGAGACGTTATTTTCAATGAACGTCACTTTCCTTATGCTGTAGTGTCTCAGTCTTCCTCTCACCCTACACATCCTACATCTGATACAATCACGTGTCCTCCTGTCATGATTGCCAAGTCTCTTTCTGAAGCTTCAACGTTAGCACCATCCACATCACAAGTAAGTACTCCTTTATCTTCTACTACTTTATCTTCTCCTACTTTATCTTCAACTACTTTGACTTTTCCTACTTTATCACCAAACCATACATTTGAAAATCCTGCACCCCCCACCTTCTCTCCTACTTTATCTCCAACACCCACGCCTAACCCAACCCTCTCTCCTACTTTATCTCCAACACCCACACTTAACCCCACCTTTTCTCCTACTTTATCTCAAATACCTACAAACCATACATCTGCCAACTTAGAAGCCCCATCCTCATTTGAATCCGTAGAAGACCAAGAAACCCAACCTGCAGCAACCCATGTGGACCCCCCAGTAACATCTTATCACCCCATGATAACTAGATCCAAAAATAATATATCCACCCCCAAAATTTCAAATGATGGTACAGTCAAATACCCAATATCCCACGCCCTTCTTGCCACTGTGCTTACGGAAATTTCAGAACCCACATGCTACACCATGGCTGTCAAGGATGAAAACTGGAGAAAAGCTATGAATCTTGAGTTTGATGCTTTGCTCAAAAACCAGACATGGCGTTTGGTACCTTCTACTTTAGCTCAGAATGTTATAGGTTGTAAATGGGTCTTTCGATTAAAAAGGAAAGCAGATGGTTCTATTGAAAGATACAAAGCTCGGTTAGTTGCAAAGGGGTTTCACCAACAGCCCGGCATTGATTTTGGAGAGACTTATAGCCCTGTTATCAAGCCTACTACGGTACGCTTAGTTCTATCTATTGTTATATCTGCTAATTGGCCTGTACATCAGATTGATATCCATAATGCATTCCTCCGTGGCCACTTATCTGAGGAGGTTTTCATGTCACAACCTCCTGGTTTTGCACATCCTCAACATCCAAATCATGTCTGCAAGCTCCAAAAGGCCTTATACGGATTAAAACAAGCCCCAAGAGCTTGGTTTTCAAGGCTAAGCACGAAACTTATCACTCTTGGTTTTCATGGCTCCTTATCAGATACGTCATCATTTATTCTCAAAACTGCTGCATTTACTATGTATATTTTGATATATGTTGATGACATTCTCATAACATGTTCAAGACCATCAGAGATACCCAAATTGATTAATGAGTTAAATGCCGAGTTTGCTGTGAAAGATCTCGGCCCTCTTAATGTTTTTCTCGGGATTCAAGTACTAAAATGCTCCACAGGTGTGTTTCTCTCTCAGCAACATTACATGATTGATATTCTTAAACGTGCTAATATGCTTGATGCCAAGCCAGTAGGCACTCCTATGGCCTCCTCAACTCAGTTATCAGAATATGAGGGTGAATTATTTTCAGATCCAACATTATTTCGTAGCACTTTGGGTGCCTTGCAGTATTTATGTATTACAAGACCTGATATCTCATTCTCAGTAAATAAGTTATCTCAATTTATGCATCAGCCACGTCTCTCACATTGGCAGGAAGTCAAACGCTTACTTCGGTATCTCAAACAGACACTTCACTATGGGTTACATATTCATAAATCTTCAAACCTTCATCTTCAAGCATTTTCTGATGCTGACTGGGCAGGTGACAGGGATGATCGTCGCTCCACTAGTGGTTATTGTATTTTTTTGGGTAATAATTTAATTTCTTGGAGTTGTCGCAAACAAACCTACTGTAGCTCGTTCTAGTACAGAAGCCGAATACAAAGCACTTGCAAATGCAGCAGTTGAAATTATCTGGATTAAATCAGTGCTTACTGAACTTGGATTGCAACCCTCCAAACCTCCCATTCTTTGGTGTGACAACATTGGGGCCACTTATTTGTCTTCTAAGCCTGTTTATCATGCTAGGACAAAACACGTTGAAATTGATTTCTATTTTGTTCGTGACATGGTACGCCACAAGACACTTGACATTCGCTTTATTTCAAGTAAAGATCAAGTTGCAGATATATTCACCAAACCCCTCTCATCTTCACGGTTTGCCTTTCTACGTGACAAGCTCACCATCGATCCTCTACCGTTGAGCTTGCGGGGGCGTGTTAGAGAGTTATCAACTGATAACTCTCTCCATGTTATCAAGAATTCAAACAATCATTCAAGTGAAGATAAGGATAGAATTAGTTGAAATAAACCATTTGTAATTTGAATTTGTAATTTGAATTTGTATTTGTAATCTCTATGTTATCTTTTGTAACAGTTCTATTTATATATACAAAGCTTTAACCACAATTAATGGTAAGGCAGTACAACCCAAACACTAGAGTTACCAAATTATCACAATTACAATGTGGCATTAAATGAATGAGCACAAAAGCAGTGGTCCATAAGGACATGGGGCGTGTCTGTATACGTACATTTTGTTGTCGATCGGCGTGTCTGTATACCTTTTGACCAAGCCGGCCGGAGTCTTTGTAGGTTAGACGGTTGTCTTAAGCTTCTCAATTAATAAGAATTTATTTTATGAGAAAATATTTAAAGCTTTCATTATAGTCAACATTTTTTTTAATTAAGGCTTCAAATTATAGTAAATAAGTAATTAATAAATGTATTAATATTTAAAATCATTCTCAAATAAAATTCTCATGTGGAGTGTGCGGTTGAATTCTTATCTTCTTCTTCAATTTCATTATTTTTCAACAGTTCACTATCCAAGTCCTTAAAATCATTTCATATCTATTCATGATTTAAAAAAAAAAAAAAAAAAAAAAAAAAAAAAAAAAAAAAAATTCTAGCAACAGTCTAAAATAGAGTAGGTATGTCATATCTCAATGGGAGATGCTAGGTGTTCTTCTAGTGTTTTCCTGGTGTCATCCCAACTGTGATGTGACTTTTAAAATCACCAATAGATTAAAAGTCAATAATGATAATCTTAAATTCAATGATAATTTTAAAAGCCACATTACAATTAGAAAGACACTAGGAGAGCACTAGAAAAACAATTAACATTTCCCTATCTCAATACTATAAAGATCCATGAAAGGAGTCTAATACATAACAAAGAAAAAAACAGTAGTTGAGAGCAATCCATCTCCAAATAATGTACTTACAAAAAAAAAAAAGAAAAAAAAAATCTCCAAATAATGCTCCTTCAAATAAGGGAGATCGAAGATAAATTCCTCCTTAAATGGTGGCATCGGACTCGAGTCCCTCTTGACAATCTTCTCTAGCTCCTTCGTAAAACAATGTTGTTTTACAGGCGAAAATAAAACATAAGTCCTCGTTTTAGTCAATAGGTCACGCTTGAAATACATAATTTTCTTACAAAACATTTGAGTATATCAGGTTTCATACAGGAGTTCTCAAAAGATAGTAAGACAAAAATCATGATATGAAGAATATATATTTGACACCCCCACATTAGGGTGTGATAAAGGAGACATGCTTATATAAAATATACTCTCTCTAAATAGTATGAAGTCTTTTGGAGTTGCAGACTATTGTTGTGAAATTTTGTGCCCCTTGATGAGCTGGAAGCCATGAATTGAAGCTTAAATCTTGAAATTTTTTCAACGAGTGTGAGATTGAAATCAGGGTTTGGTATATTACACAAAACCAAAAGAAAGAGAAGATATAGATGGAGAAGTACGAGCTTGTCAGGGGCGGACCTACATGTGTAAGTGGGGGGACGAATGCCCCCCAAAACTTTCGAAAATTTTGCTACAGTATGTATTTTATTTTATATATATATTTCAAAATCTAGAAATTTGTCCCCTCAAATTATTGAAAAATGTCCCCTCAAATTATTTTTTTATTATTTTATCTTCAGCCCATTCTCTCTCACCAAATATTCTCCGGCTATTGTCCCCACTAAAAATTTTTGCGGATAAGTATTGAATTAATGATTGCGGATTCCATGACTAAAGGTTTATTGCTAAATAAAGTATAAAGTCATGTGGAATATATGAGATTCATTAATTCATTTGTGCTTAGTTTCTCTTTAATTGGTTTATAGACATAAAGGTTATGTTATAAAGATTTTTGTGCGCATATTTATCATTCTTATCCGTGGGGATAAAATTAAAGTTGGACCCGAATGACTTATAGGAAGTTCATTCATAAAGTACATTATCCATAAGGTATTCATTTAGGGAGGTATTGCACATTGTGATACATGGAAGAGACGGCTTATCATATAAAAGCTTTACCGCCATGATTCGTGTGTAGTATTCCTTGAGTGAGTGGGAGGATTTCATGAATGGTTGTAATAAATAAAGTATTGGCCATATCATAGAACTGAACACCATAAGGAATTTATGTGTCATAAGGGCCAAGTGGGAGAATGTAAGAAATTCCATTTAAAGTATATCCCTTATGTCACATATATTATTGTAATTATAAAAAATATATAATTACGATGTTCAGTAATTTATTTCAATTAAAGCTTATTGTATGAAATCAAATATTCTGAATTAAATTGCTGATTTTAATTCTTGTGGAACAAGTATTTGATTTCAGTCAAATATTCTGAATTAAATTGCTGATTTAATTCTTGTGCAACAAGTATTTGATATTTCATTACTGATTTTATTTTGTGGAATCAATTAGCTATATTGATTATTTTTATTCCTTGATGAGAGGAATAATTAAGGTAACAACTTTAATTGAGGGTCCCTGACCTACGTATAAATAAGGCCTGTGTATTCCATCAATTGACACTCACTGGTAGGCATAGGTCAGAAGAACCTCTTAATAATTGTTTAGTTTTTTTTTTTTTGTTGCTGTGGAGCTGTTCTTCAATTAGCTTGAATAAAGCATAGCTAGAGGTATTTATATAATTATTCATTCCACTGCTAATTTTATTGTCAATTAGAATTTAATTATATATTGAATTCTTACAATCCGCTCCTTTGTCTTTCCCTCTCATTTTAGTTTCTCTCTGTCCAAACACCTCCCCCACAGCTCTCAACCCTTCCCTCATTTTGCAGGCCAAGCGAAACACAATGCCCAGGACCCCATTGTACAACTACAAAACGACGTTCACATATTCGGTGGCTTTGATCATTCGGCTCTCCATAGGGACACCACCGCAGACCCAAGAGAATCCCTTAGCTCCCTAAGTCTAACCGGAAATTTGTCCCCCCACACTCAAAATCTTGGTTTCACCCTTGGAGCTTGTGAAGGACATAGGGTGTGGGAACTTCAGGGTGGCCAAGCTTATGCGCAACAAAGAGGCCAAAGTGCTCGTCACCATGAAATACATCGAGCGGGGACACAGGTATCCGTCTTTGGTTTTGGAGAGAGAGAGGGGAAAGAAAAGGTAAGGATAAAAAACAATAAAAATAAAATTAAAAAATAATATTTAAATAAAATAAATTGTAAAATAAAAAATTTTATTATAAAAAAGTAGTAACTAAATTAAAAAAAATTAATTTTGAGTGGATAAAATAGTTATGGACCACTGCTTTTGTGCTCAATCATTTAATGCCACATTGTAAAAATCAGGGTAAAACAAAACAGCTGCACACCGCGTGCAAATTTTTTTTTTTTTTTTTTTTAAAAAAAAATTTTGCACTGGCTTGTGTGGGCGTGCCACGCACGCCGCGTGCTCCCAATCAGTGATTACAATCCCAATCAGTGCTCTTGTAATCAGCTCAATCACATGTTACGAATCTATTCCATTGACTACAAGGCAGCCAGGTGGTCCCCAAAATTCGTCATGGCATGTGTCATCCATGTAGGACTTTTCTGAAATTATTTTCCAGATTTTTTTTTGTTCTATATAAGTTGAAGCGCGCAGAAAGCCGGTTGTGCATACACGGCGAACCTTTCGCCTTTGGATCAAGTCAGACTGTTGAGTGTTAATAGTCTCAGAATGAGCTGGTGGTGGGCTAGAGCTACTGACGCTGCAAAGGCACCAACTCAGCCAACTCTCTTACTCTTTCTATAGTAGCGCGCGTACTTGCTAATTTTTAATCTAAGTTATTGTGAATTTTGCAGAAGAAATACGATGACAAAGAAGCACCACCTTTAAGCCACCAGAGCGTGGGCCTGGTGATCGGCGTGACAGGCATCGTCGGCAACAGCCTAGCTAAAATCCTCCCACTCCCAGACACCCCCGGCGGCCCCTGGAAGGTTTATGGTGTGGCTCGTCGCTCACGCCCCGCATGGAACGCTAACCATTCAGTCGAATACATCCAATGCGACGTGTCTGATTCCCATGACACCCAGCACAAGCTTTCCCAATTAACCGATGTCACCGACATCTTTTATGTCACGTGGACCTACCGACCCACTGAGGCCGAGAACTGCGAGGCCAACGGTGCCATGTTCCGCAACGTGCTTCGCGCTCTTATCCCAAACGCTCCGAATCTCCGCCACATCTGCCTCCAGACCGGCCTCAAACATTACATCGGACCCTTAGAGGAAATGGGCAGGAACAAAGCCCCCAGTCCACCTTTTACGGAGGATATGCCACGTTTGAATGTGTCGAATTTCTATTATACGCAGGAAGATATTTTATATGAAGAAGCTAAAGATAAGAAAGGCCTCACTTGGTCCATCCACCGACCCGGCCCAATATTCGGATTCTCCCCCTATGGCTTGGTGAACATAGTAGGGACGCTTTGCGTATACGCCGCTATATGCAAGCACGAGGGGCTTCCATTGAAATTTCCTGGAAGCAAAGTGGCTTGGGAGTACTACTTGGTGGCTTCGGATGCCGATCTTATTGCGGAGCAGCAAATATGGGCGGTGGTGGACCCTAATGGTAAGAACGAAGCGTTTAATTGCAACAACGGGGACGTGTTCAAATGGGAGCCTCTTTGGAAGGCATTGGCTGAGAGATTTGGGATTGAGAAGTACGGATTCGAAGAGGGTGAGAAAATTAGCTTGGAGGAGATGATGAAGAACAAGGATCATGTATGGGAAGAGATAGTGAGGGAGAATCAACTTCAACCAACAAAGTTGGAGGATATTGGGGTGTCGTGTCGGTATGTGGACTTGTTCTTGGTTGGGGGTGATTTCTTGGACAGTATGAATAAGAGCAAGGAGCGTGGGTTCTTGGGGTTCAGAAACTCCGTGAATTCGTTCGTTGCGTGGATAGATAAGATGAAAGATTACAAGATTGTGCCATGAAATAAATGAATGCCAATGTTTGATAGAATCTGCTTTTGCTGTTGTAATATTAATTACATAGAATAACCATGTTTTTTTTTTTTTTTTATATATTTTTTTTTGACATGTCCACACAAGGGAAAGGGGAAGGAGATTCGAACTAGTGACCTTCGCTTTATAAGATATGGTTCACAGTCGATTGAACTACTCCTTGGAGACAGAATAACCATACTATGATGCTAGGGAAGCATGCTTTTTTGCTCTCCTTTTGTTTTTAATGGCTATTATTAATAGAGTATTCATCACAAATAATAGCCTTGTCAAAATAGGCAAACTGCTAAAAACATTAAAAACGTGAGCATTTATAATGGAAAAATCAAATTTTTATGTAAAATGACTTATCAAAACTCAGTTTATCTAGTTTAGTTAATGAATTTTGAAAAATGCTAGGCTTAAAAACAAATTTTACAAAAAAAACTTTTACAACATAATGTGACACAATATGATTGAGTTTCTCAAAAGTTAAACTTATCTAATTTCTAATCATGTTATGCCACATCTTGTTGTTAAAATTTTTAAAAAAATTTATTTGTAAACCTAGCGTAAAATTTTAAAGGCCCTATATCCTTTTAGCTATATTTTTATCTGATATAGTCATATGACTCATATCCTTCCCCTCTTAGACACCCCAGGTGGGCCCTGGAAGTTATACGGCGTCGCACGCCGGCCACGACCCAGTTGGAACGCGGACCACCCAGTCGAGTGCATCCAGTGCGATATCTCTGACGCGGAGGACACCCAGGCCAAGCTCTCTCCCCTGAACGATGTTACCAACATCTTCTATGTCACCTGGGCCAACCGACCCACGGAGGCGGAGAACTGTGAGGCCAACGGCGCGATGTTCCATAACGTCCTCCGCGCCGTAATCCCAAACGCGCTGAATCTCAACCACGTGTGCCTCCAGAGAGGGACCAAGCACTACATCGGAACCTTCGAGTCTTGCGGCAAGATCCAACCCCACGATCTACCTTTGACGGAGGATTTGCCCCGATTGGATGTACCCAATTTCTATTACACCCTTGAAGATGTGCTGTTCGAGGAGGCTGAGAAACAAGAGGGATTGAATTGGTCGATTCACAGGCCCCAGGTTATATTCGGGTTCTCGCCGTATAGCTTGCTGAATATAATCGGCACGCTTTGCGTATAGGCCGCTATATGCAAGCACCAGGGGCTTCCCTTGAAATTTCCTGGAAGCAAAGCGGCCTGGGAGTGTTACTCGGTGGCTTCCGATGCTGATCTTATTGCGCAGCGGCTTATATGGGTAGCGGTGAATCCGTATGCGAGGAACGAAGCATTTAACTGCAGCAACGGGGACGTGTTCAAGTGGAAGCACTTTTGGAAAGTGTTGGCAGAGCAATTTGGGATTGAGAATTTTGGGTTCGACGAGGGCGAGAATCTGAGACTGAGTGAGATGATGAAGGACAAGGGTCCAGTGTGGGAGGAGATTGTGAAGGAGAATCAGCTGCCACCTACCAAGCTCGAGGATGTTGGGCTCTGGTGGTTTGCAGACATGATGCTTGAAGGTGGGGAGGCCCTGTTGGATAGCATGAATAAGGGTAAGGAGCATGGGTTCTTGGGGTTCAGAAACTCAAAGAATTCCTTCATTTCTTGGATCGATAAGGTGAAAGCTTTCAAGATTGTGCCTTAGAAATGTTTATGGTTCTCCGGTGTTATTCCCAATTGAGTGTATGCTGGTGTTCTTAAATAAGCATGAAGGGAAAGAGGTATGGTTTCCTTGAGCAAAATTAATTTACTCCTACCTTGTTGCTGTGTATTTTCATGCAATGGCATGACAAAAGAATGATTGTTTTGCACTATATATGTTGTCAAATTAATGGCAAAAGAACATTTGTTTAAATATTTTTGTGGCAAATTACAAATTCTCTTTCCTGACTTTTGAAAATTGTCAGCAAACCAATACATATAGTTTATGGATATTTTTATGTGCATGGCGAAATTTGTATCTCAATTTAACCTCTAGAAATGGGTGGAAACAGAGGTGATCGATTTCCAAATCCAAAAACAGAATTCTTTTTGAAGCCACAGCCATTCTTCAGATGGCAGAAACTCTCCATCTCCAAGAAAGAAGGGGGGGATGGGATTTTGAGATCATTCTTGCTTCAATCTTCCTATCCTAGCAAAGAAATTGTTACAAAATCTTAATGATTTATTTGGCTAGAATTACAAACACAAGTTGTCTTGAGGCAGTGAAAGGTGCTAGTTGAAGCAGCTTACCTAAAGGAAGAGATTTGTTTTTAATGTTGGGCTTATTTGGTAACTTCACATTGGTGGAGGCATCAATGTATGGGAGGATAGATGGATATCAGGCATTGCTTAACAAAAGATCTCAAAACCCCCTCAACCTTCCCATCAGGCATCAAGTAGTCTTTAAGGTAGCATAAGTTATTGATCCATTAACAAACTGTGGGAATCGCAGAGCAATTAGACAATGTATTGCTCTTGAGAAGCCTTCCAATCAGTGAGCTCAACTTGCCAGATAAACTCATATATGTTGGAAAGAGATAGTAATAGAACTTTGGATTTTGGGAGTTTATCCCTAGGATAAAGTACTTTCTGTGAAGAGCTTGCACCAGAAAACCTATAAAAGAGGAAAGTTATCCGAAGTGCTCCTTGCTCTCTCTATTAAGTCATTTTCTGATCCCATTAGGCTTCTCTTTACTTCTTTGTGAATGCACTGAACAGGATTGGTTTGCAAATGTGTAATATTCTCTACCTTGGGCCTAGGTTAAGCCTTAGGCAAAGCCCAAAGTTTTGGGATTAGAGTATGCAGGCCCATTAGTTGGGGCTTATTGTTAGCTTATTTAAATGGATCAAAAATGAAAAACCCACCAAACATAAAATAAATATCTGTATTTTGAAATTATCTTGAATGATACACATCGCCGGTTTAATGTTTTAAATGATAATGTGATATATATTAAGGGCATTGGTTCAAATCTTCAAAAGATCAAAACATTTTAATTTTGTGATTATTTTACTTATTATATATATATATATATATATATATATATATATATAAAAGCTGAGTTTTGACGTAGAGAGTGTTTAGAATTGCAACACGTGTCTATATTTTTTAATATCTAAGAGTGCTTAAAATTGCGACACATGTCCATATTTTTAATATTTGACCCGTTTTTTTATTTTTACCTCTGGTCATTAATTAGCGTAATTAATTGTGTTGATTATATTTTAAGAGTTTTTCATACATAAATTATTCAATAAATTAAGTATTATTAATGTCCGAATCAAATACGGAAACAAATAATATAAATGAAATTATAACCTTTTTTTTTTTCACACCAACAATATTTTCTTTAAATTTTTAATTTTTTTACTCATGATTTTTAATAATTGAACCGTGCAAATATTGAAAGAGTTTTTCCTTTTTCTATTTTTTTTTAATGAATTAAGTGTACGATTTTTTCTTAATTAATTCCTTTTGACATTTTTTTTTATTAATTCACGTGTCCCTTTTTTTTTTAAAAAAAAAAAATTTAAATTTTTTTTCTCATAATTTTTAATAATTGAACCGTGCAAATATTGAAAGGGGTTTTTCCTTTTTCTATTTTTTCTTTTAATGAATTAAGTGTACAATTTTTCCTTAATTAATTAATTTTGACCTTTATTAGCTCACGTTTATCTCTCTCACCCTAAATCACAATTTTTTTTTTAATAAATTAAGTGTCTTAATGCATTAATATCTCTCCCTTTATTAAAACACAATTTTTCCTTAATTAATTCATTTTGACTTTTCGTTCTTTATTAACTCACATTTATCTCTCTCACCCTAAATCACGTCGGTCTCTCTCACTCTAAATTCATGTCTCTCTTTATATAGCAACAACGTTTCAAAACTCTTTCCTATAGAAGTTGATAGTTGCACAAAGTTTATTTGATCAGTTTCATGGAAATATATGTGACTCTAAACTATGATTTAAGGTATGCGATATTCGAGATGAATGTATCTTTGTGCTTTTATGTATAAATTTTTTGCAATTGTGAATTGATGATCTTTAGTTTGTTTGTTGAAAATTTTTTTTGTACCAAACACCGTTTTAAATTAGAGATTAGGTAAAGATGAATATGTTTCCGTTTTGTTTTGTGAAATTTTTTGTTCAGTTTTTTTTTTTTTTTTTTTTTTTTTTTCATTTTCATTTTCATTTTCTTTGTTGAATGTTTAGAATTATGAGTTTTATTTATATTAAAATATAATTGGTATTACGCCAAAAATATTAAGATTTTATGCTAATTTTATATTAATACTTTGATAATCAAAATTCATGTTTTCTTGCCTTTTTATTTTATTTTTTGTTCTTCTTCTTTATGCTTTTCATTTTAAACTACACATATGGGGACGAATTTAGGTTGTTTTAATTTATTTTTTATATTAAGGGAAGATTGAAATGATTTATTTGATTGCATTAAATATTGAGTGAAAGATTTTGTTATTTTTGTATCCATAAAAAAAAAAAAAAAAGATTTGTTATTTTGCTTTGTATTATTTTTTAAATGTCCAGAATTCTATGAGTTTTATTTGTATTGAAATATAATAGGTATTACAAAAAAACTTATTGGGTTTAGGGTTACTCTCAGTTTTGCTACCATTCTCAATATATTGTTATTGGGTTTAAGGTTACTCTTTCCTTATTTTATGTTCTAATTTTTTTTTTTTTTTTTTTTTTTTTGAATAAAATCTGATCTCATTCAAAAATTCTGAAAAAGGTACAAAACATCTAGAGTCAAAACTCTAAATATCAAGAGCACGAGGCTCTAAAACTCCAAGAGACGATTGCTCTAAGAGAACAATATGTTGAACAATATCGAGGACTTCTTCCATCCATATTCTAGAAACCCCTGTAGTCCTTGCTGCCCGCGCCAATCCATGAGCTGCTTCATTTGCTTCTCTTTTAACATGCTCCGCCCTCCAGCTCCTAAATCCCACCATTATAACATGGATATCTTCAATCACTTGACCGAATTTGCACCAACGATCTCTCCCAACAATAGCTTGGATCACTGTTTTTGAATCCCCTTCCAATATAATGTTTTGGAAGCCTAGATCTCTACCAAATTCCAATGCACACCTGGCTCCCATCGCTTCTGCTACGGTAGGGTCTGGACTGCCCTCTAGACACAGGCAAGATGCTGCACATACATTCCCCGTGTAATCCCTGATTATGATACCAACTCCCACCCCACTCACATCCGATTTCACAGCCACATCCCAATTACATTTATACGTGTCCATAGAAGGAGCTTTCCACCTCACATTTGCTTCAGACACGGGAGCTGGACTCACATCAGTTTCCTCTTGTTGCACCGAAATCTGTTCCCACATCTTCCACAGTTGCAATGCTCCCTTAGCCAGCGCACTCGGATGTTGAAATTGCTCACCGTGAACAACTGCATTTCTTCTCTTCCAAATCTCACGGGTTGTCATCGCAAAAATGCCCAGCACCTCCGAGTTGCACCTGCGAAAGAAAAATTCAAAAATTCCCAAGAAATTCTCCTCCAAGCAGACACTTTTCTGTAAAATTCGATCACTGACACTCCACACGTCTTGAGCCGCTGGGCAGTGCCACAAGATATGTGCAGTATTTTCAATGGCTCTACTACAGAAAATGCAATCAGCATCCTTCAATACCCCCTTCTTTTTTAGATTTTCTTTTGTAGGGAGAATATTATTACACGCCCTCCACATGAAAACCTTTGTGGCATTGGGAACTCTTAGCTCCCATATTTGTTTCCAGACATCTTGAAGGCCCGACCTTGTAGAACATTCACCTCTATTTCCGGCGTTTCTCTCCAACTCCAGGTAATAAGCACTTCTGACCGAGAATTCACCAGTGCTTGTGAAATTCCAGATTAGTTTGTCTTGCCTACTATATCTGCTTACCGGGAGTCCACCAATCAGGTTTGCTTCAGCATCCCAAAAGATTTCTCGGATAAGGGGCATATTCCACCGTGGAGATGTTGTTTCAATTAACTCACAGACCTTTGCTCTTGGAGATAGCTTTTGACAAGGTGACTGAACAGTGAAAGAAGATGGATTTGGAATCCATTTATCTCCCCATATTGAAATATTTTTTCCATCTCCGACTCGCCAAATTAGACCTGCAAACAGTAATTCTCTACCTGCCAGAATACTTTTCCAAGCTAGTGAAGGTCGACTCCCCACTTTTGCCTCCCGCAAATTGACTGATGGAAAGTATTTGGCCTTTATAATTTTTGAAGGCAAACTGTCGGGCTGTTGTAGTAACCTCCAGCTTTGTTTTGCTAGGAGAGCTTTGTTGAAAGCATGAAGATCCCGAAAACCCAATCCCCCTTGATTTTTTGCACGTCCCATTTTTTCCCAACTCATCCAGTGTATTTTCTTCTCATTCTCTTTTTGCCCCCACCAGAATTTTTGCATGAGGCCATTTATTTCATTACAAAGTGTTTTGGGGAGTAAAAAAATACTCATGCTATACGTGGGGATGGCTTGAATCACTGCTTTTAGGAGTATCTCTTTTCCAGCTAGTGAGAGTAATTTTGCCTTCCAATCTGTCACCTTTGCCCTTACTCTTTCTGTTAAATTCTGGAATTCTCTAACTCGAGACTTACCGACTAGAGCTGGGAGCCCCAGGTATTTGTCATACCTTTGTGTAGCCGGAACTCCGGATAAGCGAAGAATGAGATCTTTCACCTCTCGCCTGGTATTACGGCTGAAAAAAATGGATGTTTTATCCCTATTCAGCCGTTGGCCAGATGCTTGTTCATACCTCTCCAAAATCATTGACAACCGCTGCCAATCTTGTGCCGTGGCCTTACAAAACAAAAGGCTATCATCCGCAAAAAATAAATGGTTGAGCCGCGGGCCCCTTGGGGAGGTTGGGACTCCTCGGAGACTTCCAGAAAGTTCAGCCTTTAAGAGTTGGGAGCTCAAAGCCTCAGCACATAAAATAAACAAATACGGTGAGAGTGGGTCCCCTTGACGGATCCCCCTAGTTGGTTGAATGCTCCCTTCCGGAATTCCATTAATAATAACGGAATATCTCACTGTGGATATACACTTCATTATTAGTCCAATCCATCTAGCTCCAAACCCCATTTTTTCCATAACCGCCTCCACAAACCGCCACTCCAACCGGTCATAAGCCTTGCTCATATCCAATTTTAAGGCCATGTATCCCACTTTGCCCCACATCCGTGAATGCATGGAGTGCAAAGTTTCATAAGCTGCCAGCACGTTATCCGAGATTAATCTTCCCGGGATAAACGCACTTTGGTTTTGGGAAATAATTTCAGGCAAGAATACCTTCAATCTGTTTGCCAAAATCTTTGAAACAATTTTATACAAAACGTTACAAAGACTAATAGGCCGAAAATCTGAGACCTTTGAAGGATTAGGTTTTCTTGGTATCAATGCAATATGGGTAAAATTCACTTCAGCATTAAGGTTACTAAAAGTAAAATTTTTTTTGACAACATTGCATACCTCCTCTCCAATGGTGCTCCAATTGTCATGATAGAAACACGCCGGCAGACCATCCGGGCCTGGCGCTTTTTGGGCTCCCATTTGGGAAATAGCACAAGTGATTTCATCCACCGATAGTTCTCGGATCAGCTGCTCGTTCATGCTAGGTGTAACTTTTTTCTCCATCCCATTTAAACACTCCCCAATTCCACATGGATTTGATGTTGAAAAAATATTATGGAAATAATCAATAAACGCCTTTGAAATTTCATCAGAATTTGTACATACAACTCCATCTTCATTTTCCACACGTACAATACGATTTGCTTGGCGTCTTTGTTTTACACTAGCATGAAAAAATTTTGTATTTTTATCACCCTTTTTGAGCCAATGTTCTTTAGCCCTTTGCCTCCATTGCATGTCATCCCTTTCTATAAGATCATTGACCTCCTGCTGCAGCCGAGTTATCTCTTCCCCATCAGGTTGGGTTTCTGACATTTGCAAAATCTTCAGCTGTTCAGTTTTTGCTTGGATTAGGTGATCAGCTTGTCCTCTTTCTTTGACTTGCCATTGTTTAATCACCTTTTTGCTCCTATCCAGCTTTTTTGACAAAGATTGCCACGGATTGGATCCTATCATTTTCTCCCTCCATACCTTTTGGATAACTTTTTGGTGGTTAGGTGATTTTCCCCATCCTTCTACATACAAAAAATTCTTCATATGTTTACTTGGGCCACGCCTAAAATTCTGCAACTGAACCAGTAATGGTGCATGGTCAGAACTTCTATTCGCCAACACCTCCACCCCATACTCCTTATATAAATCCATCCAAGCATGATTCGCAACAGCTCGATCCAATCGCTCCATGATGAAATTACCATCCTCTCTTTTGTTGCTCCATGTAAATTGAGGTCCCGAGAAACCCAAATCGTAGAGATGACAATTCTCCAAAGTTTGTTGAAAGGCATGTAAACTTCTCCGAGGCCGTTTATTAGCTCCATACTTTTCCTCATCAAACAAAATTTCATTAAAATCTCCTACACACATCCATGCATTAAGGGACAATGTATGTAAGTGTGTTAGGAGATCCCATGACTCTTTCCTTTTCGCCACTTCGGGATGTCCATAGAACCCCGTAAGAGTCCATGAATGCAATCCACCCTCATCCTTTATTATGGCATTTATATGCCTTCGGCTGTAATTTTGTATTTCTACATCTACAGCATTATTCCAAAAGAGCGCTAGACCGCCACTCCTTCCCACACTGTCTACAACAAAAACACTTCCAAACCCCAACTGAATCTTCACATGTTCCACCTTCAGGGCTTTTAGTTTGGTTTCCATAAGAAAAAACAAACTGGGCTTCTTTTCCTTTACCAAACGGCAAAGGTCCCGAACTGTACGGAGGTTCTAATTTATATATTATTTTTCATCAAATTTCTTATTGTTCTTTTGTAAATTTAATTGACTTTGTTGTTCATTATGTTTTTTTTGTGTTCCAATATTCCTTCTACGATTTTTTGTCTCTTTCTTTGATGAAAGAAATAAAACTACTCATATGAGAATAAATATTTTAATATGTTTTATGGGTCTTATGATTTAAGGGTCTTATGTTTTAACTCATTCCAGCTGGTTTTAAATTACACATATGAAAAATTTTTAATATGTTTTAATTTATATGAATTAAAACTAAAATTATATATGGTTCTTATGATAGTATATTTTTATGTGATTTATATATTCATGCAAACTTATGTATAATTGTGTCACTATGTTCAACAATATACTGTTGAATAACCTTTTGTATCTTTTTTTAAAAAAAATTTATTTATTATTGAAATAGGCATGATAGATTTTTTTACACAATTTTTTTGACCTATAATAAAAAATACAATGGAGATGTGTTTTAAGTTTTAAAATCAAATTATAAGAAACTAAAATACAATAGTTGTCTTTTAAAAGAAAAAAGTTCACAAAATAAACCCTAAATACAAAACCTTAGCCACCGGGGTATACTCTTGTCATATGATCTTGTTTCATTAGTTTTTAAATTCAAATCAAGAGCTACTATGGAAAAATAATTAACATGTAAATCACATTTTATATAGACTTGACATATGGCTCAATTAATAAGATGTTACTTTATACACCTGATCAAAGGAAATTGATTTCATTTAAAATGGAAAGTATCTATTTAGTGCATTTAGGAGGAGAAACTTGTTCAAAAAATTTGCCTCAAAAGATAAAGGCAATATTGCCCTCCGGATAAAAGTATTATTTGTAACTAGCACCACCATTTGCAGGATAGAGTGACCACGATATAGGTATCAGTAATTGAGTGGATCAATCAGGGTAAAACTCAGTTAATCGATTAGGTGGTAGCTCATTATATGCAATGCTCGGGGCACCTGGGTTGTATCAGAGGTCCTACATGATACCTAAACCTTATCGTAAGAGGGTTAAGGGTAGGAATAGACCATATGAAAAAGAGTTGCAACTTTAATCATTGTTATATTTATTGTAACACCATGCTCCAAGGGATATGATATTATCCGCTTTGGACCTCTACCTGCACTGTTTTGTTATTGGATTTATCCCAAAAAATCGAGAGAGAAACCCTAAGTCTTGTAAAATCCTAAGCCCCCCTCCAAAGCGCCACCGCCTCAGGGGGAGGAGGGATGCTCGTTGCCTGCATCCCTCCTCTCTTCCTTGCTTCTCGATTTTTGTTTTAGGCTTGTTTCTGTCTTTGGTGTTTTCTGTTCTGTTGTGCTTGTGTTCTCTCTCAGTGGGTACTGCTTTTGGGGGTTTTCACTCAAACTCTCCTCCTCCCTGTTTGTTTGTGTGTGCCGCCGATCTCCTCCGCGCTCGCTTCGCTGCTCACCGCTCGCTGTCGGGTCTTTTCACGCACCCCTCCAGCGCCAAGCTTTTTGTGCCACCTTCCGCGGCGGTTTTCGGCCAGCTCGCGATCGGCCTCCTCCAGCTGCCGTAACCCGCTTTGAGTGTTTTTCGCATTTATTTTCCTGTATTGTTGTTTTTCTGTTTTGTATTTCCTTTGAGTGCCCCTGTATTTGGTTTTATTTGCTGTAATTTCTTTTCCTGCATTAGTTTTATTGTTCCCTTTATTTCTCTATATGATTTTATTTATGCTTGTAATAAGGCTTTCTCCTCCTGCTTTGTTGCGCCCGGTTGCTGCGCGCCCGATTGCTGCGCGCCCAATTGCTGCCCGATATTACTGGTCCAAACCCTTGGGTTGTGGATGTGAAATTTATCCTGGCTTTCGAGTCGAGGAGGATGACTATTGGCTTGTGGGTTTTGCTCTCAAGGCCGAGGAATAAGTATCGGCTTGGGGGTTTTGCTCTCAAGGCCTCGGAATAAATATCGGCTTTGGGGTTTTGTTCTCAAGGCCGAGGAATAAGCGCTACCTATGCATTAGATGGTGTCTGTTTGATGTAGATCTAAGTTTTCAACCTAATATTTAGTCATAGGTTAGTAGATGCTGTGTTTTGGTTGATTTGGTCTGTTATTGTTGACTGTATCTTTAGTTTCGGCTATGATTTACTTCAGAGCTTTTTGCTCTATTTGTAAGAGCTTTAGGCTCGCAACTTTTATCAATGAATGAGTATGACATGTGACAAAAAAAAAAAAGATTTATCTCAAAAGACTTCATACCATTTAGAGAGTATATTCTATATATATATAAGCATGTCCCCTTCTCGCACTCTAGCAATGTGGGGCGTCAAATATATATTCTTCACATCGTGATTTTTGTCTTACTATCTTTTGAGAACTCCTGTATGAAACCTGATATACTCAAATGTTTTGTAAGAAAATTATGTGTTTCAAGGGTGACCTATTGACTAAAACGAGGACTTACGTTTTATTTTCGCCTGTAAAACAACATTGTTTTACAAAGGAGCTAGCTAGAGAAGATTGTCAAGAGGGACTCGAGTCCGATGCCACCATTTAAGGAGGATTTTATCTTCGATCTTCCTTAATTGAAGGAGCATTATTTGTAGATTTTTTTTGTAAGTACATTATTTGGAGATGGGTTGCTCTCAACTACTGTTTTTTTCTTTGTTATATATTAGGCTCTTTCATAGATCTTTATGGTATTGAGATATGACAGATCAGCGTGACAAGCATTGTCGGCAACAGCCTAGCTGAAATCCTCCCACTCCGAGACACCTCCGGCTGCCCCTGGAAGGTTTATGGTGTGGCTCGTCGCCCACGCCCCGCATGGAACGCTAACCATCCAGTCGAATACATCCAGTGCGACGTCTCTGATTCCCATGATACCCAACACAAGCTTTACCAATTAACCGATGTCACCGACATCTTTTGTCACGTGGACCAACCGACCCATTGAGGCCGAGAACTGTTAGGCCAACGGTACCATGTTCCGCAACGTGCTTCGCTCTCTTATCCCAAACGCTCAGAATCTGCACCACATTTGCCTCCAAACCGGCCTCAAACACTACATTGGACCCTTCGAGAAAATCAGTAGGATCAAAACCCCCACTCCACCTTTTAGAGAGGATATGCCACGTTTGAACACGCCGAATTTCTATTATGCGCAGGAAGATATTTTATATGAAGATGCTAAAGATAAGAAAGGCCTCACTTGGTCCATCCACCGACCCGGTGTAATATTTGGATTCTCCCCCTATAGCTTGATGAATATAGTAGGCCCGCTTTGTGTATACGCCGCTATATGCAAGCACGAGGGGCTTGCATTGAAATTTCCTGGAAGCAAAGTGGCTTGGGAGTACTACTCGGTGGCTTCGGACGCTGATCTTTTTGCGGAGCAGCAAATATGGGCAGTGGTGAACCCTAATGGTAAGAACGAAACGTTCAATTGCAACAATGGGGACATGTTCAAATGGGAGCATCTTTGGAAGGCTTGGCGGAGAGATTTGGGATTGAGAAGTACGGATTGGAGGAGGAGAATTTTGCCTCATTCCGGACTAAATTTCCCATGTGACTCGTGTAGTTCGCATCCGCAAACGATAGATTAATGTTTGGATCAGAAGAAGCAAGTTGTGGATATGATACATGATCAAGTTTGGATGAATTATTCCAGCTGTTGACTTTGAGCTGTTTCATGGTTCCATCAATACCAGTCTGAGAAGTTCCCATGGAATTTTTGTGGTTGAAGTTTGGGTGAGTCATGAAACAATGTTTTAAATTCTCTCCAAATGTAGTGGCTGCTAGTGGTTGCAGCATGCTGCTCATCCAGAGAGTTCATGTGCCACTGGTTGATGAACCTAGGATCCTCCATACCCTGCAAGTTTGATGTTTTCCTCTTTCTAATTGTCTTATTGTAAGAAACTCTCAAATTACTCAGTAAACATTTCATAAACCAGAAATTTCCAACTTGTTACAAGTAGTCAAAACTATATATATAGGGTAACAAAACCAAACTCAAAGATTATCTGCTAAGATTTTATACATTTTTAGATAATCAGTATACTATCACCTAACCACAACATATGCAGGAGCACATTACCACTTACCAGCATTAATTAGTATTAATGACATCTATTCGATTTACTCACTATAGGTTCATGTTGCAAAATTTTTTCTTAACGTTCTGGAGATGTGTACTTGTAAAAAAAAAAAAAAAAAAAGAAAAATTTAATTCTGTCTAAACTAAATGGGATTAACATTATTCATCATTTTTTGTGTGGTGTAAGTATCATCATGGTGTTCCATCATTGCCACTTTACATACTAATTTTTACCTTCTCCTTGACATTATTATTGAATTTAGAGTAATTGAGTATCGTGTTCATGACTTTTATATATAGGGATGCCAATATGTATATATTTGTATATTTGTAAGAGTAATTGAGAGTAATGTTCACTTTTTATTATGATCATTTATATATCTTTTGAATATGGCCTCATATTTTAAAATTGTGTGTGTGTGTGTGTGTTTTTTTTTTTTTTAAAATAGTAATAAAAAAACATTTTTAGAGTCCAATTGACCCTAATAATGTTTTATTTTTTTAGAATGTCAGACCCATTAGCATCCACTAAAAGTGCAACCATCAGCGTTCACTTTTGTTTGGACGCTGATGGTTGCTTTATTTTTTATTTTTTGGGATCATTAGCGTCCACTTTGATAGTGGAGCACTAGCATCCACTCTGGCTTCAGTCCGGTTCAACATTAGCAACCAAAATACAAGACGTTTAGCGTCGACATAGTGGGCGCTAAAAGGTCATCATTAGTGTCTACTTCAAGTCGACGCTAATGATCGACAAGTTGGTCATTAGCGTCCAATAGTTGACGCTGTTGATCAACATCGTCCACTTTAGGACTTTTAGCGTCCAAATGATGTCGCCCCTAAAGACCAGATTTCTTGTAGTGATACCCACATTTGTTTTAGGAAAAAAAAAAAATTGCGAAGACTAAGTTGCTAGTCCAAATTTAACAGTATTTACAAAATATCTATGCCTCAATCTTTGCAAAAAAAAATTTAAATATTTTTTTTTCTATAAAAAGGGTATTTTGGAGATGTTGTTGGGATTTATCATAAAATCGTAACAGAGGAGGGACATTGAAAAAAAATTAAAAGTTCGATACACTAAATTGAGAAGTTTTAGAAGGTAAATTGGAAAAATAATAAGAATTCAGAAAATGTAACTAAAGTTTTCCCCTTCAATTTTTATATAACTTTGTAATACACTGTTGAGCCCAAAAGAACTTTTGGCCACCTATATCGTGGAATGAAATTGATCCTGGCCGTCACTTTCACTTAGGCTCAAATTAATACAGAGGTCTCCACATTCAATTAGTCTCTGAGCCTAAAGCTTGTTCTTTGATCATTAGATGAACAGTAAAGATTGATTGTTAGCCTTCTTGATTTGGAGATTGGGTAATGATCCCAGGCAGAAAAACTTATGGAGATCGGTAGAGGTGAGGGGGTCCCGTTTCGTTTTTTTCCCTTTTATTTTTATTTTTATTTAAATACATATTTTATACGGGTAACTTCATTTTAAGCTACTGAATTATCATTGAACCTCTAAACTTTCAATTGCAGTTAATTTAAACTCCTTCATCAAATTTAGACATTAACTTCTACCAGCAAATTCCAGAAAGACTGAACTATTAATGATTTTTGTTTTTTTAAATCGTTTATCAGGCCAGACCCAGCACGTGACCCAGCGTGGGTCACGGTCAGCCGTTGGTCATCCAACACACCCGCCTCATTGACAGCCATTGCATTGATTATAGTTCTCCGCTAGGAGAGCATGTTGTGGCAGAATTCCCCTTTTGGAGGCCAAATTTCTTGATGTTGTCCGCTGATGCAGACGCGAAACGCTGCTCTCTGGGGTGCACTGCCATTGCTCTTACAGACTTTTTATGGTGGGTGAGAGTCGACATTGTTTTTCCCATTCTGAGGTCGCAGAGCTTGATGGTGGAGTCATGGGAGCCAGTGACAACGTGCAGATCCATAGCTCGAGCAAACACCGAGCAAACAGCGTTTCCATGGCCGGAGAGAGCAAATATTTGCGCCCTGCTGCGAATATCCCAGCAGTAAACACCACGCAGATGGCCGTGATACGACCGCATAACCTTGTTCTGTTCAAGGTCCCAACATTCGACTTGTTTGTCATCACCGGCAGAGAACATGTTTGTGTGTCTAACACTGACAGCAAGGCCTCGTATCTGTTCCAGGTGTCATGTGAGCGTGAGTTTTTGCCTTCCGCTTGCCGCATCCCATATATATATATTATTATTTTTTTTTTAAATTTAAAATTAAGGTAAATTTGAAATTTTTTTTTTAAAAAAAATTAAAGATATAAACGTCATTGTTTCACTTTTAATATTTAAAATCTAACGGAGTGATCAAATTAATTGCAATTAAAACTTTAAGGGTTGAAATTGAAAGGTTTTAAAATTTAAAAACTTGTCAAATCGCGTGATAATTCAGGAATATAAAGTAAAGTTACCCCAAAATTTAATAAACATAATTCAAAAATAAAATAAAGTAATTTATTACATAATATGTGTCACAAAAATTATATATATTAAAGTTCATAAATATGAGAGGGTGCCCACCCTATTTCCTTTTTTGTTTTTAGTTTTAATTTGATTTTTATTGATTAATAATTATAAAGAGTAATTAAGTTTGGTTTTTGAAGTGTCAAGACAAGACAAGGTATTTTTATTTATTTTTTATTTTTTGAAAAATAAAACATTTCTCTATACACGCCCCACGGCTGCTTTTGTGCTCAGTCATTCCATGTCTACATGCATTAATTGTGATAAGTTGAATCTCATTGTACGAAATCTAATCCCACCTTTAACAAATTCCAATCTATTCCATTCAATCCTGAGCAGCCAGGTGCTCTCCAAAATTCGTCATGGCTCGCGTCATCTATGTAGACTTGTCTTCTGGATTTTTCGCTTTTTCGCTCTATATAAGTTGAAGCGCGCAGAAAGCTGGTGAAGAGACAACGAACCTATCGCGTTTGGATCAAGTTGGACTGTTAATATTCTCAGAATGAGCTGGTGGTGGGCTAGAGCTACTGCCGCTGCAAAGGCACCAACTCAGCCAACTCTCTTACTCTTTTTTTCTATAATAAGCGCGCACTTGCTAATTTTAATCTAAGCTATTGTGAATTTTGCAGAAAAAATACGATGACGAAGAAGCACCACCTCGAAGCCACCAGAGCGTGGGCCTGGTGATTGGTGTGACTGGCATCGTTGGCAACAGCCTAGCTGAAATCCTCCCACTCCCTGACACCCCCGGCGGACCCTGGAAGATTTATGGCGTGGCTCGTCGCCCACGCCCTGCATGGAATGCTAACCATCCAGTTGAATATATCCAGTGCGACGTCTCTGATTCCCATGAAACCCAACACAAGCTTTCCCAATTAACCGATGTCACGGACATCTTCTATGTCACGTGGACCAACCGACCCACTGAAGCCGAGAACTGCAAGGCCAACGGTGCCATGTTCCGCAACGTGCTTCGCGCTCTTATCCCAAACGCTCCGAATCTTCGCCACATTTGCCTCCAGACCGGCGGCAAACACTACATCGGACCCTTCGAGAACATGGGCGGTATCAAAACCCCCAGTCCACCTTTTACGGAGGATATGCCACGTTTGAACGTGCAGAATTTCTATTATACGCAGGAAGATATTTTATTTGAAGAAGCTAAAGATAAGAAAGGCCTCACTTGGTCCATCCACCGACCCGCCGCAATATTCGGATTCTCCCCCTATAGCTTGATGAACATAGTAGGCACGCTTTGCGTATACGCCGCTATATGCAAGCACGAGGGGCTTCCATTGAAATTTCCTGGAAGCAAAGCGGCTTGGGAGTACTACTCGACGGCTGCGGACGCTGATCTTATTGCAGAGCAGCAAATATGGGCGGTTGTGGACCCAAATGGTAAGAACGAAGCGTTTAATTGCAACAACGGGGACGTGTTCAAATGGCAACATCTTTGGAAGACGTTGGCAGAGAGATTTGGGATTGAGAAGCACGGATTTAAGGAGGGTGAGAAAATTAGCTTGGTGGAGATGATGAAGGACAAGGGTCATGTATGGGAAGAGATAGTGAGGAAGAATCAACTAAAACCCACGAAGTTGGAGGATGTTGGGGTGTGGTGGTTTGCGGACTTGATCCTGGCTGGGGGTGATTTCTTGGACAGTATGAATAAGAGCAAGGAGTTTGGATTCTTGGGATTTAGGAACTCTGCGAATTCATTCGTTACGTGGATAGATAAGATGAAAGATTTCAAGATTGTGCCTTGAAAGAAATCAATGTCGATGTTAGATGGAATTTTCTTTTGCTGTTGTAGTATTATTAATATATAGAATAACCATGCTACGCTATGATGGTAGGGAAGCATGCCTTTTTTTTTTTTTTTTTTTTTACTCTCTTTTTGTTTTGAGAAAAGTTCATGCCATAGTACTCTCTCTTACTGGTTTGGTTCTCTCCATCTCAGCGTCATTTCTCAATAGAGATGGGGATCGAGCCCAAAAAAAAAAAAAAAAAAAGCAATTGGAGATTTTTTAAGCACAATGTCAGTTAAAAAAAAAAAAAGCAAGAGCCAAACAATTTTTTTTTTTTTTTTTAGCTCCCCTATTGCTCATATGCTTCAATTCCTCAATTCCACTTGCTTCCCCACTTTCTTCTCTTCGTCGAATGTTGTTTTCTCAATAAAACAATTTAGATATTTGTGTATAAATTTAATTAAGGATACTTTTGTCATCGGATGACACTGCATAAAGATATAGTCGATCTAAAGCTTGAGAGAAACATTAAATTGGATGATAATTTACTTTATATAGTTGTTGCAACTACTATAAATATCTCATTATCGACGATGGCTTTCTTGTCGTCCGTCCATTATATTTGGCGATGGCTTTCTTGGCCTCGACCAATTGCCCAACATGGTATGGTATGTGGTACATGATTTTCATCTAGTCAATCGTCCAATGAGATACAATCTGAGTTACACGATCTTCCTCTGATCAATTGCATGAGGATATATTACTTGGGGTACATGACCTTAACTCTAGTCAATCGTCCGAGGTATATGATCCTGTTCTGATCAATTGCCCGGTAAATATAATCAGGGGTACATATATATATGATCTTGCTTTAATCAATTGCATGATCATGAGATATGACTTAATTAAAGTTCATGGTCTTGCTTTAGGGTACATATATAGTCTTACTCTCAACGATTTCCCAATATGATTTCATCTAGAGTGCGTGACCTTGCTCTGGTCACTTGGCTGATTAGATATGATTTGGAGTACATGGTCTTACTCTGACTAGTTGCCCAATATGATTTGATCTGAGGTGTATGACCTTGCTCTGGTCATTCTCCCCATAATATATGATTTGGGTTACATCATTTTTCCGTAACACCCAAGGAATTTATTAACATAACTAATGATACTTTGGTATAAATATTAGGTTTAAGTTAGATGTCTAAATTAATTTTCTTAGTTCAATTTGAGAAGTAGTGGGTTCGAACTAGGCTCTTATTAGCATTATGAATGATTTGTAATTCAAGATTTAATTAATTATACTTAAAATAAAAATGGATTAGTTTAATAAGATAAGAATATATATATATATATATATATATATATATATATATATATATGAAGTATGAGGTTTGTCCAACTAGTGGACGTTAAAATAATAATATAATTTTTAAAAGCTTTATAATTAAGTTGGTTCACGCCTATTTCAAATTCTAGGTTCTCAAAATGTTCTCAAATGTTCTCAAAAGCTCTCCAATCTGGTTTCACGCCCACAACGCTGTAGCTATATATATATATAATCCAAAACTAGTCTCCACTGCACATGAACTTCTTATAAAATTCCGATTATGCCCCAAAAATTCCGAGTATTTTTTCATTCAAAAAAATTCTCATTATCGACTATGGCTTTCTTGTCGTACGTGATATTAGGCGATGGCTTTCTTGACCTTGACTGTTTTGAGTTGGATTACTTACAAACTGAATGACAGGGGCAGTGGCATGTGCTTTTCTTTTTTTTTTCTTTTTTTTTGAAAATAAATATGATGATTATCATTGATAAAATAACTGATGTGGAGTATAAGCCTCCATCAACAATCAAAAGATAGAGCAACTTGCTCCATCAAAATAATGTCACTAATACAATCTGGAATTTGATCTCTCCAAATCCTATCACTGCCATTTGTAATAGCCTCCCTTGCGAGTCGATGTGCCGCTTCATTAGCTTCACGGTGTATAAAACCACATCTCCACCCTGAGAAATTTTGCAAGACACCCCGCGTATCCTCCACAATATGACCGAAGAGGCTCCAATTATTCTTACTTGAATTAATTGCATCAACTACTACTTTGGCATCACCCTCTAGAACTATTTGCTGTATTCCCAGGTCTCTGCACAAAATCGCTGCATGAAAAGAAGCAAGGGCTTCTCCCATCGTTGGTTCAAAGCTCCCACTTTGTGTCTTGCACATTGCAGCAATTACATTTCCTTTTTCTTCCCTGACAACAGCTCCTATCCCCATTCTTCCACCAGCTTTGTCAATAGCTACATCCCAGTTGACCTTAAGCCAACCTTGTGTAGGTGCTGACCATTTAACGTTCTCGTTTTTGTTGACGTTCTCATCCGTAGCAGAAGTTGCTAGCTCATTTACTTTTTGAAATTCATGAACATATGCCTGCGCCTCCTTCGTTAGAACATTTGGGTTGATGAAATTACCTTCATGAACCCATTTGTTTCTCCGCATCCATATCTGACGAGCAAGGTGAATAAAAAGCGCAGCATCTTCTTTCCCACATCTGCCCAATATAAATTCAGCCACAAGCATAAAATCATTACCTTCAATGGCACATTTTTGGAAAACTTTCTTGCTGCAGCCCCACACATCCGTAGCTGCTGGGCAACTCCATATTGCATGCATGACCGTCTCTGGTTCCCTTTCGCATATCAGGCAAAACGGCTCCTTTATCACTTTTCTTCTAAGTAGGTTGTCTTTTGTTGGGAGCACGTTGTGACATGCACGCGAAAAGAAATTTTTTCCTGCATTTGATATGGGTAAATGCCATAACGTCTTCCACAGTGAGCTCTCCTTCACCTGTTTAGAGCATTCTGAAACTATTCTCCATTCCAACTCCACCGCTAAGTGATAGGCACTTCTGACTGAAAATTCTCCCGATCTATTACCTCGCCAAATCTGGACATCGGGCTGGTTCGTATGGCTAATAGGGATAGTATTGATAACCTCTATCTCCTCCACCGTGAAAAGATTTTTTAACAAATTTTGATCGCACTCTACTATTTGGGTCCAAAACCTTTGGAGGCGACTGAATTCTATATGTTGAAGGTTTTGGAATCCAATTATCTCCCCATATACGCACATCTTTTCCATTCCCAATTCTCCAAATTAAACCAACCTCAAGAAGGTCTCTGGCTCCATGAATACTACGCCAAGCCAAAGAGGGTTTCAATCCAAGGTTCGCCTCCAAAAAAGAGGAATTTGGGTAATATGTTGCCTTCATGATTTTTGCAGTAAGACTCTCTAGAGACTTCAACAGTCGCCAACATTGTTTCGCCAATAAGGCCTTGTTGAATTTCACCAAATCTCGGAAACCCATACCCCCACGATCTTTTGAAAACCCCATCCGAGTTCAGCTCATCCAGTGAATTCTCGATTCGTTCTCTTGATGGCCCCACCAAATTTTTTTCATCAAAGAATTAATTTCAGCACATTGACCTTTCGGAAGAAGGAAGATACTCATACTATAAGTTGATATTGCTTGGATCACCGCTTTCAATAGTATCTCCTTCCCCGCCTGCGATAGAAATTTTAGTTTCCAATCACTGAGGCGCTTCCATACCCTCTCCTTAATACACTTGAAAGCTTGATTGCGAGATTTCCCCACCAGTGCTGGTAATCCAAGGTATTTGTCATATCGCTGTGTGGATGGAAGTCCTAACACCCTCACTATCTCCTGTTGAGTTTCTGTCGTCGTATTCCGGCTGAAAAAAATCGACGTTTTTGATTGGTTCAACCTCTGCCTCGAGGCCTTCTCATATGTCTGTAAGATCGTCGTCATTTTCCGCCAATAAAGAGGAGTAGCTTTACAAAACAAGAGGCTATCGTCGGCGAAAAACAAATGATTTAACCTGGGTCCCTTTTTAGAGGTTGGAGCTCCAATAAGGTCCCCACTACTGTCCGCTCTAGTCAAGAGTGAGCTAAGAGATTCTGCACATAGTAAAAAGAGATAAGGTGAGATAGGATCCCCTTGTCTAAGTCCCCTTGTGGGTATAATCCGACCCGTAGGAGAACCATTGACAAGGATCTCAAAGTTAGCCGACTTGACACACATCATAATTAACTGGATCCACCTATTGTCGAAACCCATTCGACACATAACGCCTTTCAAAAAATCTCATTCCACCCTATCGTATGCTTTGCTCATGTCAAGTTTAACCGCCATATAACCCACCTTTCCCCACATCCTTGAGTGCATAGTATGGAGAGTTTCATATGCCGCCAAAATATTATCTGTAATTAAGCGCCCCGGGATAAAGGCGCTTTGGTTTGGGGATATGATTTCAGGCAACACAGCTTTTAGTCTATTGGCAAGGGTCTTTGAAACAAGCTTATAAAACACGTTGCATAGACTAATAGGGCGGAATTCAGTAACACAAGTAGGATTTGTGATTTTTGGGATTAAAGCAATGTAAGTCAAATTGATCTCTTTATTCATGCATCGATTATTTAAAATGTGAATTACAGCACGGCTAACCTCCTCACCCACTGCTGCCTAGTTTTTTTGGAAAAAACTTGCCGAGAAACCGTCCGGGCCCGGAGCTTTTAGGGGTGACATTTGATTCAATGCAACTCCCACTTCTTCCACCGAGAAATCCTTCAATAAGAACTCATTCATAGCTGGACTTACACGTACATCCAAGGCCTCCAAAGCTGCCATCATATCTCTAGGTAGGGGTGTCAACCCGGTCCGGTTTCCCGGTTTTTGGCCTAAAACCGGAACCGGAACCGGGGTACCCCGGTTCTCAATTTTGAGAAACCGGAACCGGAACCGGGACCCCGGTTAACCGGGGTCCCGGTTACCGGCCGGTTCCGGTATTACCCGGTCCGGTAACCGGTTTTTTTAAAAAATTGATTTTTGGGCTTATTTTAGGTATTGGGCCTAAAATAAGCCAATTTTTTTTTCATAAGTTGGCCCATTTTTTTAAAAATCTATTAGTTTCTTTGTCTAAATTAAAGGGGCTTTGTTGTGATTGTTCCAAATAATTAAAAAATAAACCTTAAAAAGTCCAAAAATCCTAAAAAATCATTATTTTTGCCTATTTGGGCCTTAGAAATAAAAATTTAATTTTTTTAAATACCCTAAACCTAAACCTAAGTGTAAAAAATATTAATATATATAATATATATATTAATATATAAATATAATAATATATAAATATTATTAAATAAAATGGAAACCCGGTTCCGGTATTCCCGGTAAAAACCGGGTACCAAAAACCGGTACCGGAACCGGGGTACCCGGTTTTTAGATTTTTCAAACCGGAACCGGAACCGGGACCCCGGTTTCCCGGTTTCCCGGTTTTCCGGTTCCGGTTCCGGTTCCCCGGTAATTTTTGACACCCCTATCTCTAGGTGCTTCTGCCGTGAACAAAGTTTGATAATAATGAACAAAGGCCTCCCCAATTTGATCCTGTGACTCCCAAACTTGTCCCCTTTCATCAATGATTCGATTGATCAAATTTGCCTTCTTTTTTTGATTGGCACAGGCATGGAAAAATTTTGAATTCCGATCCCCGCCTTTCATCCATTCAATTTTTGCCCTTTGTTGCCAATACAGGTCTTCGTCATCTTGCAGCTTTGCCAGGTCTGATTTCAGCTTGAGCAGAATTGACCCGTCCACAGAATCCCCCTTCTTTTGCTCAGAAATCAATTTTTCGGACAGCAATTGGATGTCCTACCCAATTTGTCTTCTATTTACCTTCTGCCACTGCAGTAAACCACCCTTGCTTTTCTTCAGTTTTTTTTCCACCGCTGTCCACGTACCCTACTCCCTCTTTTTTACCCTCCAAATTTTTTTAATAACTTCTTTACACTCCTTTTTCTCCCCCCATTCAGCCTCAAAGTGAAAACCCCTCCTTCTCCTTCGAACTTTACCACTTCCCCTTTGGTTGATGAGAATTGGTAAGTGATCTGAAAAAATGGCCAACTCTATGGACGACTCCACGTTGGGGAAAAGGGTGTGCCATGTATGGGTGGCAACCACCCTATCTAACCGTTCCATCGTAAAATCAGCACCTTCTCTTCCATTATTCCACGTAAATGCCGGGCCACTACAATTTAACTCATGTAAATCGCAAAAATCCAGAGTAGTTTTGAAATTCTCCATAAGATACCATGCTCGTCTCCTTCCCCCGACTTTCTCCGATGAATCTAGGATCTCATTAAAATCGCCTGCACACAACCAAGGGTCGTGCACCATTGATTTCAGATGTCTCAAAAGTCCCCACGCTTCGCACCTTTTTTGTGTGTCCGGGTGGCCATAGAAGCCCGTAAAAGTCCATGGAGGCAGATTACTCGGTTTCACAGTCGCATTTATATGCCGATGACTGTAATTCTGGATTTCAATACCCGCTTCATCCTTCCATAGTAGTGCCAGACCTCCACTCCGGCCAATACTATCCACCACTAGCATATTACTGAACCCCAACTTTCGTTTAATAGAGATCATTTTATTACTTTGCATTTTGGTTTCCATAAGGAAAACCATTTCGGGACACTTCTCCTTTACCTTTCGGCAAAGTTCACGAACTGTTTGAGGGTTCCCAAGCCCTCTACAGTTCCAACAAAAAATTGTCATATCGGTCGGCAGGGCTGTGAACCAGCCCTCGCCATTCCCGATCCTTCATTAGTATCGTCATTTTCATCTCTCAACTCCAAAGTAGTCTCCCCCTTGTGCCTTGGACGCCTCACAATTTTCTGTCTAATTTCACCAACCTCTATGCCACGGCCCGCTCCAGTTTTTCTTTTTCCATGTGGTACAGGTGTGTTTTCCACATTTGGCCAACGCTGTTCCGCCCTGGCCCTTCTCTTCCACTTCTGCGCCACGTGGGTCTGACTTCGCTCTCCCTCCAAGGACCCCTCATTCAAAGTCCCCCCGTGGGAAAATCCAGCTGGCTTCACGTTTAGTTGCTTAGTTGGTCTCATATCCCCCTCAACAGATTCCTTCATTATTTGGGAAGATTTTACAGCCCCATCATTTATTTCCCCGTTTTTAGTCCCCTCCACTTCTTTTCCTTTCAGATTCAACTCATTTACTGCTTGTGCAATATTTTCTTCCACTCGCTACTTCTCATTCATTTCAGCAATATTATTCTCATTCATTTCAGCAATATTCTTCCCATTTATTACCGCTGATTCTCCGGGATTAGTAACAAACATCCGCCCCATAACAGCTCCAAGATTTCCGCCATTGTCTGCCATCTTCCCATTACCGCTCTCCACGTCCATAACGGAAGCATCAACTCCAAACGGCTCTTTTCCCGGGATCACCGGGTTTTCCTGAATTGGGTTTTCGTCTGGCCAAACGGGTGGTGTTCCGCCACCCTCCCCGGCGGTTTGGCTCTGCACTGAGTTGCTCCGTCGCCTTCCAATAAAACTGTTGGAATCACCGCCCTTTTCCTTCTCAGTCCACTGCCACTCATTTTTGTGAGCACTATTTTGTTCGCCCCGCCTCCTTGGAGAAGGAGCTCGCAGCCAAGGCCCATATGGTTTCTCCGATTCCCGTTTCCGCGTTCCACCTCTAGCCGAACAGCCATCCCGTCCATGGCCTATCTTCCCACAATCAAAGCAATACCTGGGTAGCTTCTCATATTGGAAAGCAATCAGCACCTCCTTTCCAAAAAGCTTGATGATACGTCCTCTCACCAAAGGTTTGGTCAGATTGAGTCTAATTCTGACTCTTAGATATTTTCCCCAACCCACTCCTTCCTCATCTGTGTCAACTTCCTCCACTTTCCCCATGGTAGCTCCAATTTGATAGCCCACTTCCTTGCCCATACACGCCAAAGGCAAATTAAGCATTCATACCCAAAAAACCGCCTGTTCAAAATCAATATCTGACAATGAACTCAACCCATCAAAATCCTCAACAGAGAAGAGACTCCCTTCAAATATCCATGGCCTACCCTCCAAGACCCTTATTTTATCACATTCATTCTCAAATTCCACAAGAAACATATTTTCACCCAGCACTTTGAACGAGAGATGATTCAACGGCCTCCAACCCTTGATCAATTTACGTTTTATAATCTCCTTCCCAACAAAACGTTCAGCTAACAATTTCCCCACCAAACAATGCTTGCCTCGAGAGATCAGACCCTCAACCGCCTTTGGTTGGATTTCCAGCTCCCCAATTTCCCCCTCGTTCAGAGAGAGATTCCCCCATAATCTGGTGAGATCCTCCGCCATGCTGGTTTCTAGAACACCGACGGCCCAGTAGTTCACACCAAAAGAAATCTTCACAGTCCACAGATGACGTGAAAATATTTGCTTCTCCTCTAGTTTCTAGAGACTAGAGAGAAAAAAATTACGTAAAATATTTTGAAAGCCTAGCATTTCGCATGTGCTTTTCATATGCTTTAAGAATACAGAATTAACTATAAATTAATTTGCAGCTAATCTTTGTCCCCCTAATTCAGCCCAAGTAAAACTGCCCTGAACAATATCATAACATATATAATGACATTCTAATACACACATATAATTATAACCAAGCTTTAAATGAGTTTGAATGAGCCAAGTCAAGTTTATATTTGTAGCACCCTAGATTTTTAAAACGTTGATTTAAAGAGATTACTTTAATAATAAAAATTAGTTTACTATTCATATTAGGTAAGTATATTTATTCTTGAGAAATTTATGAGCTTATATGAATATGCTAGGAATGAATATTGAATTGAGGTTATCATATCATAAGCCTTAATTTTTCTGAGATAATTTTATTGGGTGATTTAAGAGATAGTATGATTTAATGAAACAAATAGAATATTAGAGTATCAATTGGGTGTATGATTAAATAGTGGGTGATTGATTAGTGTAAGAGTGGATCAGTTTTGGGAGATCTGCACCCAAATCATGCACAACTCCCCATTTGTTTTCTTATTTTTCTTTCTTTCTTTCATTTTCCCTTTTCTTTCTCTCTACCGACAAGCACAAGCCACTCATCATTTTCCCACTTTCTTCTCCTTCCTTTTTCTTTCTCTTTTCTTTTCTTCTTTTCTATTTTTTTAGTCATCTCCTCTCCCCCACCTCCACCGTGTTGTCCCTTTTTTGGTTTCTTCTCTTTTCTTCCTTCCTTTCTTACCCCTACCTGCTAGAATTTCACTAAATAATTATGTCTTACTCCATGTCAACAATAATGAAAAGAATGTAAACTTACATTTTTTGTTAGAAGATGAGTATGCCATCTTTCTCCCTTTGTCCTATTGTGTTGTGTGTAGAGGGCACTAGTCTCTCAACCCTAATTGCTCTGATGACCTAATGAAATCTAATGGGCTAACCTCATTATATATGTAAGGTGAGAGTACATAGCTTCCTCAAGTGCTTATAGAATTGGTCCAACCTATTATGGACCCAAATATTAAAATGACTATGCAGTCCACCCAAAAGTGAAATAAATTACAACAATCTTAGACTTGGATTGCATAAGTCATTGAATTACCAAGTAAACACAAATAAGTATCCCAAAAACACAATCTGATCCGGATGTATTTGCAACTACGAGTTAAGAACACATCGATAGGACGTATAATATGTAACAAGTATTTACAATCATGCGATCTAGAAAAATAGAATGCAAGTATTGCACACAAATAGCACAAATAATGATCACTATATTTTCAAATGAAGCTCACTGAGATTAATACACAATGTCTCACTGAGACTCACATACAATGTCTCGTATCACAACATCAATGTCATAGTGGAGCATTAGCGTCTACTCTGACTTCAATCCAATCTAGCATTAGCGACCAAAATACAAGACTTTTAGTGTCGACATAGTGGACGCTAAAAAGTCATCATTAGCATCTACTTTGAGTCGACCCTGTTAATCAACATCGTCCACTTTGGGACTTTTAGCGTCCAAATGATGTTGCCCCTAAAAACCTGATTTCTTGTAGTGATACCCACATTTGTTTTGGGAAAAAAAAATGAAAAAAATTGCAAAGACTAAGTTGCTGGTCCAAATTTAACAGTATTTACAAAATATCCATCCCTCAATCTTTGCAAAAAAATTTTTAATATTGTTTCTATAAAAATGGTATTTTGGGAATTTTGTTGGAATTTAACAAAAAATCCTAATAGAGGAGGGACATTTAAAAAAAATTAAAAGTTCGATACAGTAAATTGAAAAGTTTTAAATTTTAGAAGTGAAATTGCAAAAATAATAAGAATTCAGAAAGTGTAACTAAAGCTTTCCCCTTCAATTTTTATATAACTTTGTAATACACTGTCGAGCCCAAAAACACTTTGGCCATCTATATCGTCAAATGAACTTGATCCTGGCCATCACTTTCACTTACACACAATCAATCCTAATGGAGTGGGACATTAAAGAAAAATTAAAAGTTCGATATATTAAATTGAAAAATTTTGAACTTTAGAGGGAACATTACAAAAATGACGAGAATTCATAAAGTGTAACAAGTTTCCCTATGTAACTTTGTAATACACTGTTGAGCCCAAAAGAACTTTGGCCATCTATATCGTCGAATGAAATTGATCCTGGCCGTTACTTTCACTTAGACACAATCAATTGTTTTTGAAAATTTGAACCGGGAGAAACAAATTAAAACAGAGGTCTCCACATTCAATTAGGCTCTGAGCCTAAAGCTTGTGCTTTGATTATTAGATGAACGGTAAAGATTGAATGTTAGCCTTCTTGATTTACTCTCTAAATAATGTGTCATAATCCTACAAAATGATGTCATATTTTTCAAAATAATAAATTATATTGTAATTAAAGTTTTAATTTTTAATTTTTAATTTTTAATTTTTTGAAAAATATAACATTTCTCTAGACACGCCCCACCGCTGTTTTGTGCTCAGTCATTCCATGTCGACATTGTGATAAGTTGAATCTCATTGTACGAAATCTTATACCACTGTGACTTTAACAAATTCCAATCTATTCCATCTAATCCTAAGCAGCCAGATGCTCTCCAAAATTCGTCATGGCTCGTGTCATCTAATTAGAGTTGTGACCCAGGGCCGGCTCAATGGCTAGGCCATTGAGGCGGCCGCCTAGGGCTCTCAGTTAATAAGGCTCAAATTTTTGTTTAATTTTATTTTAACTTAAGGCCTAATTTTTTTTTTTTAAATAAGGTTCAAAATTTTTTCTCATAAAAATTTAAAAATAATGCCCCAATATAATAAGTCCATTATAAAATAAGATCAATTAACCTAAAAAAATAAATATGCCACATTAATTTTTTTAGGCAACTAGCTAAAAATTAAACTTAAAAGTCATGAAACAAAAATGAGAATGAAAATAATAATAATATTATAAAAATATAATAATATTATTAAAATAAATATTATTTAATTAATATTTAAATATTAAAAAAAATAAGGCCAACTTCAAAATTTCGCTTAAGGCCCAAATACATTGAGCTGGCCCTGGACTTGTCTTCTGGATTTTTTTTCTTTTTCGCTCTATATAAGTTGAAGCGCGCAGAAAGCTGGGGAAGAGACAACGAACCTTTCGCGTTTGGATCAAGTCGGACTGTTAATATTCTCAGAATGAGCTGGTGGTGGGCTAGAGCTACTGCCGCTGCAAAGGCACCGACTCAGCCAACTCTCTTACTTTTTCTTTCTATAATAAGCGCGCACTTGCTAATTTTAATCTAAGCTATTGTGAATTTTGCAGAAAAAATACGATGACGAAGAAGCACCACCTCGAAGCCACCAAAGCGTGGGCCTGGTGATTGGCGTGACTGGCATCGTTGGCAACAGCCTAGCCGAAATCCTCCCACTCCCTGACACCCCCGGTGGACCCTGGAAGGTTTATGGCGTGGCTCGTCGCCCACGCCCTGCATGGAACGCTAACCATCCAGTCGAATACATCTAGTGCGACGTCTCTGATTCCCATGACACCCAACACAAGCTTTCCCAAGTAACCGATGTCACCGACATCTTCTATGTCACGTGGACCAACCTGTTGGGTGGTCCCTCTTTATGTGGGGACCAAACCCACGTGGCAGCAACACTAAGGGTTTTAAAACCCTTTGTGTGCTATATATATATACTTATCTCTTTGTCTTCAGAAGAACGAGAGAAGAAAGAAAGAAGCGTGCGGCGCAGGGAGGAAAAGAAAAAAAAAAAAAAAAAAGAAGAACATCCGTCAGAGATTGGAAGGTCGTTTGTGGTTCGATCTTGATGCAATTTTAGAGTGTTGCTCCTGACGACGAGTGCTACGTATTGACTGGTGTCGATCGTTGGAATTCCTCTCCAATCGTTTGGTTGCTAATACCCACTTGGTGAGATCTTTCTTTATTCTTGTTGGAATCCACTTTAGGGTGATGAATTTATGTTTAATCCAAGAATGCATGTATTCTTGATGTGGTGATAACCTCTAGATATTTCTCTAGGGAAGACAAATTGTAAACTCATTATTGTTGATAGTGGAAGATTTAACTGGACTAGGTCCCGTGGTTTTTACCTTCGCATTGGAGGGTTTTCCACGTAAAAATCTTGGTGTCTTGTTTGTGGGTTTGCTTGATTATTATTTTGCTATTGTGTTACTATTTAATTTGCACAAAGAGGGGTAGATTAATTCCGCTGAGCATCTGAAATTGGTGTTCACCCCTAACAAAGTGGTATCAGAGCTTTTGGTTCATTGTTCGTGTGGAGTTCTTGTGTGAATTAAATGGAAGAGTCATCTAATAGCATGGTTAAACTCACAGCTTCCAATTATTCAATTTGGAAGACTAGGATGGAAGATATTTTGTATTGCAAAGAATTGTTTGACCCCATTGAGTTGAAAGGTGTCAAACCAGCTGCTGCAACCAACGATGATTGGAAGAAATTGAATAGGAAAGCCGTTGGATATATTAGGCAGTGGGTTGATCAAAGTGTCTTTCATCACGTAGCCAAAGAAGTTGATGCATATGGTCTTTGGCAGAAGTTAGAGAGTCTTTATGAACGAAAGACTGCTCAAAACAAAGCCTTTGTGATAAGAAGGCTTGTGAATTTGAAGTACAAAGATGGGCATAGTGTTACGGAGCATCTGAGTAATTTTCAGGGAATGTTGAACGAGTTGTCTACTATGAAACTTGCACTAGATGATGAGGTGCAAGTATTACTTGTGTTGAGTTCTTTGCCAGACAGTTGGGAAACCTTGGTGGTGTCACTCAGTAATTCGGCTCCCAATGGTGTGATAACTATGGGTATGGTAAAAGACAGCATGTTCAATGAAGAGGCAAGAAGGAAAGAGCAAGGTATTTCTTCTCATTCAGAGGCACTTGTTATAGAAAGGCGGGGGAGAAGTAAAAGCAGAAAACCTCACAGGTATGACAGTCGTGACAAGTCAATAGGAAAGTCCTATTCAAAAATGGACATAAAATGTTTTCACTGTGGCAAGCCTGGGCATATAAGAAGAGATTGCAGAAAGTTTAAGAGGGAACAGTTAAAAGGAAAAGACGAAGAACGTCAAGAAGAAAAAGACACTGCAGCAGTTGCATCTGATGGTGATGTGGTATTTGCTTTTGATGAAGCTTATGCTAATCTCGCATGTGATGAATCTACGTGGGTAGTTGATACAGCAGCATCCTTTCATATTACTCCACATAAAGATTTCTTCTCTTCCTACACCAGTGGCGATTTTGGTTGGGTTAGGATGGGAAATGAAGCAAAGTGTAAAGTTGTGGGCATGGGAGATATACAGCTAGAAACCAGCATTGGGTGCAAATTGATTCTCAAGGATGTCAGGCATGTTCCTGAAATGCGTTTCAACTTGATTTCTATTGGGAAACTTGATGATGAAGGCTACCACAATTACCTTGGAGGTGGACAGTGGAAACTGAGCAAGGGTTCTCTTATCTTAGCCAGGGGAAAGAAGACCAACACTCTCTACAAGACAGCTGCAAGACTAGTCAAGGGAGATGCGATTGTTGTTGAGAATGAAAACTCCACTGAGCTATGGCACAAGAGGCTTGGTCACATGAGTGAGAAGGGACTTCAGATTCTCGTCAAGGAACAGCTCCTGCCTAATAATAAAGGTACGTCACTAACGCCCTGTACTCATTGTCTTGTTGGAAAACAAAGAAGAGTTTCATTTCAAAAATCTTCTTCATCAAGAAAGTCTAATATTCTTGATTTAGTTCACACTGATGTCTGCACTATGAACACTAAAACTCTAGGTGGTGCACTTTATTATGTAACTTTTATTGATGACCACTCTAGAAAGGTATGGGTGTTTGCTTTGAAAACCAAAGATCAGGTATTGGGTGTGTTCAAAGTCTTTCATATGAAGGTTGAAAGAGAAACTGGAAGGCAGTTAAAATGCGTCCGTGCAGACAATGGTGGTGAATACAGAGGACCGTTTGAAGAGTATTGCAAAAGCCATGGGATCAGGCTTGAGAAAACTGTACCCAAGACTCCGCAGCATAATGGAGTGGCAGAGAGAATGAACAGAACCATCTGTGAGAGAATCAGGTGTATGCTCTCTCATGCAAAATTGCCTAAACATTTTTGGGGTGAGGCAATGAGGACAGCAGTTGACTTGATAAATCTTTCTCCTTCAGTTCCTTTGGATGGTGACATTCCTCAAAGGGTTTGGACAGGGAAAGATGTTTCTTTTGAGCACTTGAGAGTGTTTGGCTGCAGGGCATTCGTCCATATTCCTAGAGATGAGAGATCAAAGCTTGATAGCAAAGTCAAGCAATGTATCTTCATGGGTTATGGGCATGAGGAGTTTGGTTACAGACTGTGGGATCCAGTTAATAAGAAAATCATACGAAGCAGAGATGTTGTATTCTTTGAAGATCAAACCATTGAAGACTTGGATCAGAAAAAGGCAGAGTCTCTGAGTGAATACCGTGTTGATTTGGATCCAGTTATTCCTCCTTGTGTGATGCATGATGAACACATGGGAGATGTACAAGAAAAACAGGTTGATACAGTTGGTGAAAATGGTGAGCCTACAATTGATAATGTGGAGTCAGAAGAGCATCTAGAGCAAGCTTCTTCAGAACCAGCCGCTGAGATTCAGTTGAGAAGATCTACCAGAAACCGACAGCCTTCCAGAACGTACTCAGTCAATGAGTATGTGTTACTTTCTGATGGGGGAGAGCCAGAAAGTTATCAAGAGGTTATGCTACATGACCAGAAAAATCAATGGTTAGAAGCCATGCAAGACGAAATTAAATCCTTGCATGAGAATCACACATATGATTTGGTGGAACTGCCTAAGGGCAAGAGAGCACTCAAGAACAAATGGGTGTTCAGATGCAAGATTAAACCAAACAGATCACAACCAAGGTACAAGGCGCGACTAGTTGTAAAGGGGTTCGGTCAAAAGAAGGGCATTGATTTTGATGAAATTTTCTCACCCGTGGTAAAGATGTCTTCTATCAGAATTGTTTTGAGTTTGGCTGCCAAAATGAATTTGGAGATCGAACAGCTTGATGTGAAGACTGCTTTCCTTCATGGTGACTTGGAGGAGAAAATTTATATGGAGCAACCAGAGGGGTTCACAGCTAAAGGCAAAGAACACTTAGTGTGTCGGTTGAAAAAGAGCTTGTACGGACTCAAGCAGGCACCGAGACAGTGGTATAAGAAGTTTGATTCTTTTATGGTTGATCATGGGTATGAGAGAACTACAGCAGATCATTGTGTGTTTGTGAAGAAATTCTCTGATGGAGAATTTATTATTCTCTTGCTGTATGTGGACGACATGTTGATTGTTTGTCGTGACACTAGTAAAATTGACAGATTGAAGAAAGAATTGAGTAAGTCCTTTGCTATGAAGGACTTGGGACCCGCAAAGCATATCCTTGGTATGAAGATCTCTCGTGATAGGAAGAAAGGAAAATTGTGGCTATCACAAGAGAGTTATATCGAGAAGGTATTGGACAGATTCAACATGAGCAAGGCAAAACCGGTGAGCTCTACACTTGCAGGTCATTTGAAGTTGAGTTCAAAGCAAAGTCCTACAAGTGAGAAAGAAAAAGATGAAATGAAGAAAGTGCCTTACGCATCAGCCGTGGGTAGCTTGATGTACGCCATGGTGTGTACGAGGCCTGATATCGCTCATGCAGTTGGAGTTGTTAGTCGGTTCCTTTCTAATCCTGGCAAAGAACATTGGGCAGCTGTGAAATGGATTCTCAGGTATCTCAGAGGTACTTCGAGAGTATGTTTGTGCTTCGGCAGTGGTCAACAGGTGCTTGATGGGTTTACAGATGCAGATATGGCTGGGGATATTGATTCTAGAAAATCTACTTCAAGGTACCTGATTACTTATTCAGGGGGAGCAGTGTCATGGCAGTCCAGATTGCAGAAGTGTGTTGCTTTGTCTACCACAGAGGCAGAGTACATTGCTATCACTGAAGCGGCTAAAGAATTGTTATGGATGAAAAAGTTCTTACAAGAATTGGGTTTACAGCAAGAGAGGTATGTGCTTTACTGTGACAGTCAGAGTGCCATCCATCTCAGTAAGAATTCAATTTTCCATTCAAGATCGAAACATATTGATGTTAAGTGTCATTGGATTCGTGATGCACTGGAGGATAAGCTGTTACAGATTGAGAAAATCCATACTGATGATAATGGGTCAGATATGATGACTAAATCGTTGCCTATGCAAAAGCTTGAAATTTGCAGAAGCGCGGCGGGCTTGGTGGAGCCCCCCACATAATCGGGAGGGGGAGATTTGTTGGGTGGTCCCTCTTTATGTGGGGACCAAACCCACGTGGCAGCAACACTAAGGGTTTTAAAACCCTTTGTGTGCTATATATATATATACTTATCTCTTTGTCTTCAGAAGAACGAGAGAAGAAAGAAAGAAGCGTGCGGTGCAGGGAGGAAAAGAAAAAAAAAAAAAAAGAAGAAGAACATCCGTCAGAGATTGGAAGGTCGTTTGTGGTTAGATCTTGATGCAATTTTAGAGTGTTGCTCCTGACGACGAGTGCTACGTATTGACTGGTGTCGATCGTTGGAATTCCTCTCCAATCGTTTGGTTGCTAATACCCACTTGGTGAGATCTTTCTTTATTCTTGTTGGAATCCACTTTAGGGTGATGAATTTATGTTTAATCCAAGAATGCATGTATTCTTGATGTGGTGATAACCTCTAGATATTTCTCTAGGGAAGACAAATTGTAAACTCATTATTGTTGATAGTGGAAGATTTAACTGGACTAGGTCCCGTGGTTTTTATCTTCGCATTGGAGGGTTTTCCACGTAAAAATCTTGGTGTCTTGTTTGTGGGTTTGCTTGATTATTATTTTGCTATTGTGTTACTATTTAATTTGCACAAAGAGGGGTAGATTAATTCCGCTGAGCATCTGAAATTGGTGTTCACCCCTAACACAACCGACCCACTGAACCCGAGAACTGCGAGGCCAATGGTGCCATGTTCCGCAACGTGCTTCACGCTCTTATCCCAAACGCTCCGAATCTCCGCCACATCTGCCTCCAGACCGGCGGCAAACACTACATTGGACCCTTCGAGAAAATGGGCAGTATCAAAACCCTCAGTCCACCTTTTACGGAGGATATGCCACGTTTGAACGTGCAGAATTTTTATTATACGCAAGAAGATATTTTATATGAAGAAGCTAATGATAAGAAAGGCCTCACTTGGTCCATCCACCGACCCACCACAATATTCGGATTCTCCCCCTATAGCTTGATGAACATAGTAGGCACGCTTTGCGTATACGCCGCTATATGTAAGCACGAGGGGCTTCCATTGAAATTTCCTGGAAGCAAAGCGGCTTGGGAGTACTACTCGGCAGCTGCGGACGCTGATCTTATTGCGGAGCAGCAAATATGGGCGGTTGTCGACCCTAATGGTAAGAACGAAGCGTTTAATTGCAACAACGGGGATGTGTTCAAATGGGAGCATCTTTGGAAGGCGTTGGCAGAGAGATTTGGGATTGAGAAGTACGGATTTAAGGAGGGTGAGAAAATTAGCTTGGTGGAGATGATGAAGGACAAGGGTCATGTGTGGGAAGAGATAGTGAGGGAGAATCAACTAAAACCCACAAAGTTGGAGGATGTTGGGTTGTGGTGGTTTGCGGACTTGATCCTGGGTGGGGGTGATTTCTTGGGCAGTATGAATAAGAGCAAGGAGCTTGGATTCTTGGGGTTCAGGAACTCTGTGAATTCGTTCGCTACGTGGATAGATAAGATGAAAGATTCCAAGATTGTGCCTTGAAAGAAATCAATATCTATGTGAGATGGAATCTGCTTTTGCTGTTGTAATATTATTAATATATAGAATAACCATGCTATGCTATGATGGTAGGGAAGCATGCATTTTTTTTTTTTTTTTTTTTGAGAAAAGTTCATGCCATAGTACTCTCTCTTAGTGGTTGGGTTCTCTCTATCTCGGCGTCATTTCTCTATAGAGATGGGGATCGAGCCAAAAAAAAAAGGAAAAAGAAAAAAACAAAGGCAATTGGGATTTTTTAAGCACAAGGTCAGTTAAAAAAAAAAAAAAGCAAAGAGCCAAACAAATTTTTTTTTAATCTATAGCTCCCCGATTGCTCATATGCTTCAATTCCTCAATTCCACTTGCTTCCCCACTTTCTTCTCTTCCTCGAATGTTGTTTTCTCAATAAAACAATTTAGATATTTGTGTATAAATTTAATTAAGTATACTTTTGTCATCGGATGACATTGTTAATTTTTAGTAGTTTGCATAAAGATTTTGTCCATCTAAAGCTTGGATGATAATTTACTTTATATAGTTGTTGCAGCTACTAGAAATATCTCATTATCGATGATGGCTTTCTTGTCGTCCGTCCATGATATTTGGCGATGGCTTTCTTGACGTCGACCAATTGCCCAACATGGTATGGTATGTGGTACATGACTTTCATCAAGTCAATCGCCCAATGAGATACAATCTGAGTTACACGATCTTCCTTTGATCAATTGCACGAGGATATATTACTTGGGGTACATGACCTTAACTCTAGTCAATCGTCCGAGGTGTATGATCCTGTTCTGATCAATTGCCCGGTAAATATAATCAGGGGTACATATATATATGATCTTGCTTTAATCAATTGCATGATCATGAGATATGACTTAATTAAAGTACATGGTCTTGCTTTAGGGTACATATATAGTCTTACTCTCATCGATTTCCCAATATGATTTCATCTGGAGTGCGTGACCTTGCTCTGGTCACTTGGCTGATGAGATATGATTTGGAGTACATGGTCTTACTCTGACTAGTTGCCCAATATGATTTGATCTGAGGTGTATGACCTTGCTCTGGTCATTCTCCCCATAATATATGATTTGGGTTACATCATTTTTCTTTAACACCCAAGGAATTTATTAACATAACTAATAATACCTTGGTATAAATATTAGGTTTAAGTTAGATGTCTAAATTAATTTTCTTAGTTCAATATGAGAAGAAGTGGGTTCGAACTAGACTCTGATTAGCATTATGAATGATTTGTAATTCAAGATTTAATTAATTATACTTAAAATAAAAATGGATTAGTTTAATAAGATAAGAATATATATATGAAGCATGAGGTTTGTCCAGCTAGTGGACGTTAAAATAATAATATAATTTTTAAAAGCTTTATAATTAAGTTGGTTCACGCCTATTTCAAATTCTAGGTTCTCAAAATGTTCTCAAATGTTCTCAAAAGCTCTCCAATCTGGTTTCACGCCCACAACGCTGTAGCTATATATATATATAATCCAAAACTAGTCTCCACTGCACATGAACTTCTTATAAAATTCCGATTATGCCCCAAAAATTCTGAGTATTTTTTCATTCAAAAAAATTCTCATTATCGACTATGGCTTTCTTGTCGTACGTGATATTAGGCGATGGCTTTCTTGACCTCGACTGCTTTGAGTTGGATTACTTACAAACTGAATGACAGGGGCAGTGGCATGTGCTTTTCATATGCTTTAAGAATACAGAATTAACTATAAATTAATTTACAGCTAATCTTTGTCCCCCTAATTCGGCCCAAGTAAAACTGTCCTGAACAATATCATAACATACATAACGACATTCTAATACACATATAATTATAACCAAGCTTTAAATGAGTTTGAATGAGCCAAGTCAAGTTTATATTTGTAGCAACCTAGATTTTTAAAACGTTGATTTAAAGAGATTACTTTAATAATAAAAATTAGTTTACGATTCATATTAGGTAAGTATATTTATTCTTGAGAAATTTATGAGCTTATATGAATATGCTAGGAATGAATATTGAATTGAGGTATGGTACTGTCAATTTATGTTTATTAACTATCTTGTTGAGAAGATTAGTGATGAGTCCATCCCTATGGTGTAAAACAGTACAAGATGCAGAGTGATTAAGGATGAGCTTAAAGCTCTTAATGAATCCATAGTCCCTACATGTTGGGATGGGGTGTTCCCTGCACACACTCTTGATGGATACCACCTATATGAATGTGGATGTGCTATCTCCTATGAGACTTGGGTAGGTCTCTAGAGCACTCATGAAAGCCATTTTATGGTGTAATAACAAAAGATGCAGAGTGAGTAAGGATGAGTTTAAAACTCTTAATGGGTCCATAGTCCCTACTTGTTGGGATGTGATGTTCTCTGCACACATTCTTGATGGACGCCACCTATGTGAGCGTGAAGGTGGTGCCGCCTCCTATGAGACTTTAACAAGTCTCTAGAGCACTCATGAAGCCTAGAGGCGCATGGCCTGTATAAGGCGCCAACCCGCTATAGAACAACCCAATTTTTTTTATTTGATTTTATTTGACTTTTTGTTTATTTGATTTGATTTAATTTTTTGTTTTTAGAGAAAGTTATGTGGATGATAAGTTTGTTTAACTTGTGGATTTGGTTAAAAGAGTTTAACTCTACCACGATTCATTAAGTTCCTACTTATTTATCTTAGGTGCGGTTAAAACCTTCGGGTACCACATCGATGCATACTTTCAATCTCCTTTATTCTATTGTTTGTAACATGTGGGGATTGTTGTAATATATGTGTGTTACAAACAAATTGTTTTCTTGTTTTCTTTTTCCATAAGCCATTTTATTCTTTGTTTGATATTTGCTAGTGGCTTCTTTGAGAAATAATTTTTTGTGACCGTTTGGTCATTAAGGGCATTGAGTTTCTCCATACGTTGATTTTCACTTTTATTGTTTCTATTGATTTTCACTTTTATTGTTTCTAGCCGTTGGTCATTAAAATTCTATGGGTTTTAATTCTTCAACAGTTTTGATCTTTTGACATTAACAAGGTCTAAGGCATTTGTTAATTAACAAGATTTTATGGCTTCAAGCGTTTTTGACCGTTTGGTCATTCAAGACTTTGATGCTAAAAGATTCTCTTTAAGAAGGAAAACTTGAGCTTCCTTTATATATATATATATATATATATATATATATATTTTGGTGCACCTTTATAAATATTAAGCCAACCTTCTTGTCCAAAAAAAAGATATACAAAAAAAAAAAAAAAAAAAAGGGCACTTGAGAGTTGAGATATATTTTTATATCTATATATGTTCTATTTTTTTTTTTTTTTCAATTATGGAGTTGTTGTTCTACAAGAGAAGGTTTGGGTTGTTCTATTACTCTTTCTTATTGGAAGTGCGTCCTTAACAAATGTAGACGCTATAGTCTAATCCTGGGAGGTTGCGTGTTAAAGGATTCGATCGCACCGAGTTATACACTCTGGGAGGCACGAATCAACCTTTAAGGACAACGCTCTTGCGTGATTCTATAGCATTGTGAAATCTTTCTATACTCAACTTTTCATCTCTTGTATTTTATTTATTTTATTTTTAATTTTTATATTATAATTATTTTATATCAATGAGAATTTGTGCACCATTCAAAATTATTTTCAACAACCTATTGACTAAAACGAGGACTTATGTTTTATTTTCGCCTGTAAAACGACATTGCTTTACGAAGGAGCTAGACAAGATTGTCAGGAGGGACTCGGGTCCGATGCCACCATTTAAGGAGGATTTTATCTTCGATCTTCCTTATTTGAAGGAGCATTATTTGGAGATTTTTCTTTCTATTTTTTGTTTTTTTTTTTTTTTTTGTGAGTACATTATTTGGAGATGGATTGCTGTCAACTACTGTTTTTTTCTTTGTTATATATTAGACTCTTTTCATAGATCTTTAATCTTTATGGTATTGAGATATGACAGACCTACTCTACTTTTAGACTGTTGCTAGAATCTACTTTTTTAAAAAAATAAATCACATATAGATAAGGACTTGAATAGTAACTTGTTGAAAAATAATGAAATTGAAGAAGAGGATAAGAATTCAACTGCACATTTCACGTGAGAATTTTATTTAAGAATGAATTTAAATATTAATACATTACTTATTTACTATAATTTGAAGCTTTAATTAAAAAATATTAACTATAATTAAAGCTTTAAATATTTTTTTATAAAATAAATTCTTATTAATTGAGAACCTACTACCGTCTATCCTATCAAAGACTCTGGCCGCCCTAATCAAAAGGGATACAGACACGCTCCAGGCCTTAAGGACCACTGCAATCTCAACTCAATTTTGACTTTAACAGCTTCCATTCCATTCCATTCCATTAACACCTAGGCATCCAGGTGGTCCGCAAAATTCGTCATGGCTTGTGTCATCTATGTACATTTTTCTTCTATTATTTTCTGGAATTTTTTTTTTTTGTTCTATATAAGTTGAAACGCGCAGAAAGCTGGTGGTGCATATACGACGAACCTTTGGCCTTTGGATCAAGTGGGACCGTTAATAGTCTCAGAATGAGCTGGTGGTGGGATAGAGCTACTGCCGCTTCAAAGGCACCAACTCAGCCAACTCTCTTACTCTTTCAATGGTAAGCGCGCGTACTTGCTAATTTTAATCTAAGCTATTGTGAATTTTGCAGAAGAAATACAACGATGAAGAAGCACCACCTCGAAGGCACCAGAGCGTGGGCCTGGTGATCGGCGTGACAGGCATCGTCGGCAACAGCCTAGCCGAAATCCTCCCACTTCCACACACCCCCGGCGGCCCCTGGAAGGTGTATGGCGTGGCTCGTCGCCCACGCCCCGCATGTAACGCTAACCATCCAATCGAATACATCCAGTGCGACGTCTCTGATTCCCATGAAACCCAAGACAAGCTTTCCCAACTAACCGATGTCACCAACATCTTTTATGTCACGTGGACCAACCGACCCACTGAGGCCGAGAACTGCGAGGCCAATGGTGCCATGTTCCGCAATGTGCTTCGCGCTCTTATCCCAAACGCTCCGAATCTCCGCCACATCTGCCTCCAGACCGGCCTCAAACACTACGTTGGACCCTTCGAGAAACTCGGCAGGATCAAAACCCCCAGTCCACCTTTTACGGAGGATATGCCACGTTTGAACGTGCAGAATTTCTATTATACCCAGGAAGATATTTTATATGAAGAAGTTAAAGAAAAGAAAGGCCTCACTTGGTCCGTCCACCGACCCACCACAATATTCGGATTCTCCCCCTATAGCTTGATGAACATAGTAGGCACGCTTTGCGTATACGCCGCTATATGTAAGCACGAGGGGCTTCCATTGAAATTTCCTGGAAGGAAAGCGGCTTGGGAGTACTACTCGGTGGCTTCGGACGCTGATCTTATTGCGGAGCAGCAAATATGGGCGGTGGTGGACCCTAATGGTAAGAATGAAGCGTTTAATTGCAACAACGGGGACGTGTTCAAATTGGAGCATATTTGGAAGGCGTTGGCGGAGAGATTTGGGATTGAGGAGTACGGATTCAAGGAGGGTGAGAAAATTAGTTTGGCAGAGATGATGAAGGACAAGGGTGATGTATGGGAAGAAATCGTGAAGGAGAATCAACTGGAACCCACAAAGTTGGAGGATGTTGGGGTGTGGTGGTTTGTGGACGCGATGCTGGTTGGGGGTGATTTCTTGGACAGTATGAATAAGAGCAAGGAGCATGGGTTCTTGGGGTTCAGAAACTCCGTGAATTCATTCGTTACGTGGATAGATAGGATGAAAGATTCTAAGATTGTGCCCTGAAAGAAATCAATGTCAATGTTTGACGGAATCTGCTTTTACTGTTGTTGGGGATAAAATCCACTTTGGGTCCCACTATCTCTCAACAACCCTACATTATCTCATAAGGTCCTACGTTATCTCAACTACCTCACATTATCTCCCCACTATTTCAAATGATTCTTCAATCATCTGAAGGGAGAAGATCAAGGAAGCAGTTACAGAGATAAAACCTTATAAAAGAGAACTCAAGACAGAGGTAAAGGGGGATCGGTCATTATTTCTCAATACATTGCTAGCTCTGCTACATTTTGACCCTATATACGACTGCTAACTTAAGCATCGGAGGGTCTACGGGGCCTTCCCCGTAGACCCCTTTGACGCTCTTATTATTTTGTAGAAGCCCGAAGGTCGTTGATTAGAGACACCTCGAAGAACGTGAAGATCACACCAAACGGAGACTGTTAGATCCAAAAAATGCTTCAACAGTTTGGCGCCGTCTGTGGGAATCGACTAGGTTCTTGCAAAATCAAAATCCGTTATGGTGGTGGTCAAGCGTTTGGGCGATACATCAACCAGCCGAAATCAAATCGACACAAATCTATAATCACAGATAGATCCACCCCATGGCGATTTGCATCACTAGTTTGTTTTCGCCAGATCTACACGTATCCAACGGATATGCGTAGACCTACATTCATCTATCCCGGATCCCCTTTGTAGCGATCTGCGTCGTCAACATCAGATTCACCTGATCTACCGCAGAAAAGTATAGAAGCGAAGGAGAATATGCGTCCCGGGGCTCTGAATGGCAGTCCTGCAATTTTTATTTTCCTATTTTAAGGAAAGACGTTCGCTGACACTTTGGCCCCCACTCTAGGGTCCAACCTCAACTTCTACGTTGGTTCATACCGTAAAAGTGAGGGGTAAATGCAACTTCTCAACCGGACTGTGTAGGGGGACAATCTCCACTGTAGCAATCAGAAAGTAGGCAAAAAGAAAGCTTTCAGTTCCCAAGGTCGGACGATAATCAAAGATAAGTTCACTTTTTACTTGGCTTTTCTCTTTGTTACAATAATATGTGGTAAAATATATATAATACGTGGTACCTTATCAAGATAGGCCCACGTGATGGCATGTTTAGCTTTAATATTTGCAAAAGTCATGCTATTGCGCATGGCTACTCCTGACCAATACTTTGAGTTTGAGGAGAAATCTCCTTAACTGGTACCCACTTTCATGCAAAGCTAGGCGGTTAGTAAGCCAACATTTACAGGCGTGACCCCACGATTTGCATGGCTTTTTTCATGTTTTGCTTTCAGAAACTAACGCACCTCAATTTTACGGAGATAAGGGGGGTGCATACTTGTTTTTCGTTTTCTACTGTTTCTGCAGGGAGAAAGAAATCGAAAAATATGTGCAATGTCCAAAGAAGGTCCACCCACTTGCTGGTCGCATCTCTGCGACCGACGATCTACATGTCACTCCACACGGACGATGTGCAGGGTCGCCACAAGCAAAACCAGCAAGCCATGGATCCCGCAGAGGACTCCATAGTCTCAACCCAGGTTTGCCGGACTCCGACTCCGGCGAGTGCAGTAAGCTCTCCAGCGAGCCTAGTGAGTCCCTCAGCGAGTCCTCCAGTGAACTCCGCCGAGATTGCCAAACTCGGCGAGCCTGCCTGCTGAGTTCGCCGAGCCTTATTCGGACTATGGGTCACCGAGCCCTCATTATTATTTTGAGGAAATGCGTATGACGTGTGCCTTCTCATAAGAAAAGAAAAACAATTAAGTTGCTTCTTATTTTGTGCGCATTCACACACAAAACCACATAGTGCCAGGCACTAGGAGAAGATATTTTGTATATCTTTATATCGTAAATTTGCAATTCACAATTTACAATTATGTCATTATTCTTGTTGTCTTCTACAACATTTGGAGAAAAAGCTTTTCTTGAATAACCCTTGCAGGTTCTCACGCCTAGCAGCGACCTCTCCTGTAGACTAGCGGCGAACGAACAGGCCTCGCGCAACGTAACCTAGCCTCAGAAAACGCCAGCGTCTACCCAGTCTCGGATTCACCATGAATGAGCCTGCCTCAGATAGTGGGTCACCGAGTTGTCGTCAAAGCGCCGACCCGGTCTCGGACTCACCATGAATGAGCCTGCCTCAGACAGTGGGTCACCGAGTTGTCGTCAAAGCGCCGACCCGGTCTCGGACTCACCATGAACGAGCCTGCTTTGGACATTGGGTCACTGTGGCCGTCGAAGCGCCAACCCAGCCTCAGGCTCACCATGAACGAGCCCTCCTCAGTCATCGAGCCTCGGGTCCATCTGAATGGGTTGTCTCGAGGATCACCGGACCTCGCGTCTAATGTTGGCGAACTAGACTCAGGTTCATGTCCGCCCCGCCTGAGTGCAGCGTTGCCCAAAGCAAGAGAGGATGGGTCATCCTGGGAAGAAATCCGAGGCCCGAGTCTGAAGAAATCCGAGGCCGAAGAGAGCCTAGACCTGAGTCTCACCAGCTGAGACCTGAGGCCCGAGGCCGAAGAGAGCCGAGACCTGAGTCTCACCAGCCGAGAGCCGAGACCTGAGTCTGCACCAGCCAAGACCCGAGGCCTGAGGCTGAAGAGAGCCGAGACCTGAGTCTCGCCAGCCGAGACCTGAGTCTCGCCAGCCGAGACCTGAGGCTTGAGTCTGCAAAGAGCTAAGACCCGAGGCTTAAGGCTGAAGAGAGCCGACACCTGAGTCTCACCAGCCGAGACCTGAGGCTTGAGTCTGCAGAGAGCTAAGACCCGAGGCTTAAGGCTGAAGAGAGCCGAGACCTGAGTCTCACCAGCCGAGACCCGAGGCCTGAGTCTGCAGAAAGCTGAGACCCGAGGCTTAAGGCTGAAGAGAACTGAGACCTGAGTCTCACCAGCCGAGGCCTGAGGCTGAAGAGAGTCGAGACCAGTCTCACCAGTCGAGACCCGAGACCCGAGGCTGAAGAGAGCCGAGAGCTGAGTCTCACCAGCTGAGACCCGAGGCCTGAGGCTGAAGAAAACCGAGACCTGAGTCTCACCAGCCGAGGCTTGAGGTTGAAGAGAGCCGAGACCTGAGTCTCACCAGCCGAGGCCTGAGGTTGAAGAGAGCCGAGACCTGAGTCTCACCAGCCGAGAGCCGAGACCTGAGTCTGCACCAGCCAAGACCCGAGCCCTGAGGCTGAAGAGAGCCGAGACCTGAGTCTCGCCAGCCGAGACCTGAGGCTTGAGTCTGCAGAGAGCTAAGACCCGAGGCTTAAGGCTGAAGAGAGCCGAGACCTGAGTCTCGCCAGCCGAGACCTGAGGCTTGAGTCTGCAGAGAGCTAAGACCCGAGGCTTAAGGCTGAAGAGAGCCGACACCTGAGTCTCACCAGCTGAGACCTGAGGCTTGAGTCTGCAGAGAGCTAAGACCCGAGGCTTAAGGCTGAAGAGAGCCGAGACCTGAGTCTCACCAGCCGAGACCCGAGGCCTGAGTCTGCAGAAAGCTGAGACCCGAGGCTTAAGGCTGAAGAGAACTGAGACCCGAGTCTCACCAGCCGAGGCCTGAGGCTGAAGAGAGTCGAGACCAGTCTCACCAGTCGAGACCCGAGACCCGAGGCTGAAGAGAGCCGAGAGCTGAGTCTCACCAGCTGAGACCCGAGGCCTGAGGCTGAAGAAAACCGAGACCTGAGTCTCACCAGCCGAGGCTTGAGGTTGAAGAGAGCCGAGAGCTGAGTCTCACCAGCCGAGACTCGAGGCCCGAGGCCGAAGAGAGCCGAGGCCAGTGTACTAAGTCAGCCAAGACCCGAGGCTCAAGTCAGCAAAGAGCCGAGACCCGAGTCCGCTGAGAGCCGAGGCCCGAGTCTACTGAGAGCCAAGACCTGAGCCTACTGAGAGCCGAGACCCGAGGCCCGAGTCCGCTGAGTTACCAGGTGTGTTGAGTCACAAAGCTTCTAAGCTTTGTCGAGACTGCAAAGCCTGCCTCGGACGGTCTGAAGATGATGACATTCTTATGTCGCAAAGAAAAAGTGGATGTGGCTACTGATGAAGCTGTCTCACTGGTGATGTCCATGGTTCAATCTCCAGAGGCTCGCCAGCAATACCATCGTCTGCTTGAAAGATACTGCCAAGCTAAGTTAATGAGAGTAAGATAGAATCAGCATTATTGCATGACATGATGCACCTGACTGACTCCTCTCAAGCTTGCCGTTCCACGCGAATGGCTGCCGACTCACCTTGAGATGAGTGGTGAAACGGTCCTGAATTAAATTTACAGGCTCAAGCAAATGGGCTTGCAATGTTATTACGGGGGGTCACGATCTCCAGCATGCGAGTCCTAAAACTCGGGCAGCGAGCCTAGCAAGCTCAGACATTTCACAGTGGCCAACCGCTCAGTCTGTGCCAATCACCACTTCAGGTTCGCCGGACACCAAGTCTTGCCAAGTCTGACCTTCGGCAAAACAACCTCGGGTCGCCAACCTAAACTCAGGTTCACCGACCCTTCTTCTCTCGGATTTATAATTATCAATTATATTTTGCTTGGATGCATGCACTTGTTCTCATTTTGTGCAGAAAAAATCCGAGTCCGAGAATTAAACTCCGAGACAAACTCCGAGAAATTTTCCAAAGAAAAATTCCGAGAGTCTAAAAAGTCAAATTCCCGAGGATGGGTCATCCTGCAAAATTCTGAGGAAGAATCCCGAGAGTCATAACTCAGGGAAAAATTTCGAGGAAAAATCTCAAGAGAAGACTCTTAAGGGAAAAATTCCAAGGATCTCAAGAAACTCTTAAGGGAAAAATTCCGAGGAAGAATCCCGAGAGTCACAATTCAGAGGAAAAAATCCCAAGAGTCAACTACTTTGAGAGCACCAAGTCCTTAGCTTCAAGGAACCAAAATGAAAATAATTTTCTAGGTTTATTAATGCTCAATTCGTTATTATATTGCTTGGTGTCTTTCTCCTTTTTGTGCAGAAAAAACTCAGACAGAAATTCCTAGACAAACTCAGAAATTTTTTGAAGAAAAATTCCGAGAGTCCTAGGATGAATTTTCGAGGAGAAATTTCCGAGTCAAAAATCCGAGAAGCAAAAAATCTAAGGAGCAAATTTCCTGAGGAGAAATATTTTGAGGATCACTCCACTTCCCGAGGCCCGAGCATCACTCCGCCTCCCAAGGAAGCCTCGCCCTGCTAGATAAGTCTCTGTGAACTTATTTTATTTAGTTGTATGTGATTTTTTAGCCAACTGTGAAAAAGCATGTTCACTTCTTGCATAGGTTTCACGTGTAAGAAAAAAGAAAAAAAAAAAAAAAAAAAAAAAAAGAAAAAAAAAAAGAAGCATATCTCTTTATGCCTAATTTGCCTTTTTGCAAGCTTTGTTTAAAAGCAAAAGCTCATTGACCAATCAGGTTGATGACTACGGGATTCGTAAAAAGAAGATTCCTTCTGTATTTAAAACCAAAAACAATATTTCTTTTTACATCAATTGCCATAAATAAGTATACGTATATTTATAATTGTTAAATGCTTTTGTCATTTACCAGAATCAAAGCACAATTTACAATTCTAAATACATATGCTTGTGGCTCTTGATGAAAAGACAATAATACAAGAATGTCTCTATTGAAGATGTGTTTTAATGCATTAAAATAAATACATGCCTGATTAGAATAATTCTAAATTTTGGTCTTGGTGAAAGCCAATGGCAATTCAAAAATCATTGGGTATCTAATATGTCCTTTTGTGAGAGGCATGCTCCTCTCGTGAGAACAACTTTGTCATATTTTAGCTTTAATAGCATTCTACACCCTTAGTTCTGATTTCCTTGGATTATGGTTGCTTGGGCTTGATAATAGTCAACTGTGTTTCATACACCGTAAGAAGGCATGATGTTACTCGATTTTAGTGCAACATGCTCTATATTCTTCTTTCAATTTTGTGCGGTGAATAATAGAGAGGAAAAAGTGCACAATGTGGCTTATAGTACAAAAGCACTTCATTCCATCCCGCGATGACACAAACCTGAAATCTGAGCAGTATAAAGCAGATTCGGTGCCTCTACTCAAGCCCAACAGAGTATGGCACCCAACCTTCTGAAACAAACTCAACCGAGTAACTCATTTCAGAGAAGCAGATATACTCTCGGGCTCCCATGAACAAGCCCTCCTCAAAGCCACCGGCGCCGACCCCTCTTTGGCACCGACGGCTATCCACACTCGGTGACTTCTCGGATCACCGAGAAGTAAAGAAACACATTTGATAGATACCAGTAAACAACATCTGAGATAAGTGGTAGCTTTCCCTTGCATCCTCTTTTATTTGCAAGATCTGATTCATTAACACTAGCTATTAAAAGTGTTTCATGATAATTGTGGAATTTCTATACTAACCTTCATCTCAGTAGATGATAAAGTTTTATGTTCCATCAGTAATTTATAATGCAGTCTAAAAGGACTCGTATGGTTAGTGTTTGTCGTTTTGTGCAGACCCCAAAACAAAACAATGGTTTAATGGTTAAACCCTTCTTGCACAAACCCATGTGGGTTCAAAGCAAAGAATGGCAAGAAGAAGTTGTCCATTTCGGTAGACATACTATCAGCTCAGCCCCAAGCTAACGCTCATTCTTCCAAGGCTTGTTATAAAAGCTTGCGTGAAGGCATGCCAAAAGTGGCTAGGCACAAAGATGAGCAAATGTCAGCCAGGAAGTATCGGCTAGGGCAACTCCTATCCACTGAACTTATTACTCAATTTAAGTGTCTCTTCACTGATGCCACTCCTGCCACATAGAATGGGGGGTACATATTCTATTTTTATACTATATGCATCTTATAACCAAATACATGCAGGAAAAGTTTCATGTATGAGGAGTTTGTTCCTGAGCTGCCATTAAATGGCTGCCGACAAGACGCTGTGCCTACTAAAGCCTTGAGCCCCGAGCACACCATGGAGTTCCATCCCAAGATGCAAAGAAACTGGGCTTCCTAATTGCTCTAAATATTGAGCTTATGAAAACCCATTTCACAATTTATGGGGTATCATGGTGGACAAAGGAAGCTCATTTCCAAGAAGTGGAACTTGCTTTTGGTGGCTTACAAGAACATGATCAAAGAGCATATAGTTTCATACGGCCGAGCATCACTCCGCCTCATACGGCCGAGCATCACTCTGCCTCATACGGCCGAGCATCGCTTCGCCAAGGCCAAGCTTCGTTGAGCTTCACCGCTCCTTGCTAAGTCCATGATCGCCTCACCCTCGCTCACTATCGCCGGATCTTGCCGAAAGTTCACGTGATCCCGAGATTTTATAGGAATCCAAACAAAAGGATCCCGAAAGTCACATATCCAAGAATGGGGAGTATCTAGTTTGAAGATCATCTCTGAAATTTGAAGAAACAGCTTGGTGAGCGCAAATGAGGCAGTCATCCCAACCAGGGTTGGATCAAGAAGCGTTTCGGCTCAAGTGCAATAATGAAAGCCTCAAGCTATTCCTTGACATGCTGTAGGAGAAGCGGGACTAGCCCCAAGAAACCATGGCAACATAACAGGAGTGAGCGGCTCGACACTTCAATCAAAAGAGGCTCCTCGGTGGAACATAGCCGAGAGACATTCCCCGAGAACAACTCGGTGAGATACTCGAGGCACTTTTCCGAGGACGTTTGCAAGGAACACAATCGAAGAGACTATAACTCATTCTCTTTTGAGAAAAACAACCGAAGTTTTCCCGAGTCAAAAGGGAAGTACATCCGAAGTTTTCCCGAGTCTAAAGGAGACACTGCCAAAAAACTTTCCGGAGATCAAACTCGGGAAACATAACCAAGGCACCTTTCTAAGTTTAACCTGTCAAGAACGTAAATCCTTCAAAGAAGGTGTGTTCGAAAAAGGTTAAATAACTAACCTGTAAAGAACGTAAATCCTTCAAAGAAGGAGTGTTCGAAAAAGGTTAAACAAATAACCTATCAAGAACGTAAATCCTGCAAAGAAGGTGTGTTCGAAAAAGGTTAAACATTTCCTAAGGCCTAGTACTTAGCCAAAAGCACTCTACTGAGCAATCACAGGTAATTCATAAATTACTGTCGAGATTGCTAGGATTGATGCATAAATAATATCTTTGCAAGCAAATGAAATGACTAGCAGTTTGATCAACCCAAAAAGTCCTATTATTCCAAGTATATAATTACAAAACAGAAGGGCCAGCTTCGGGAGCTCCAGGGCTTCGGTCGCAAATACGCATAAGATTCCCGATGCCCGACCAACTGGACAAGTCAGCCATGGGAATCGGGGGGTAACTGTTGGGGATAAAATCCACTTTGGGTCCCACTATCTCTCAACAACCCTACATTATCTCATAAGGTCCTACGTTATCTCAACTACCTCACATTATCTCCCCACTATTTCAAATGATTCTTCAATCATCTGAAGGGAGAAGATCAAGGAAGCAGTTACAGAGATAAAACCTTATAAAAGAGAACTCAAGACAGAGGTAAAGGGGGATCGGTCATTATTTCTCAATACATTGCTAGCTCTGCTACATTTTGACCCTATATACGACTGCTAACTTAAGCATCGGAGGGTCTACGGGGCCTTCCCCGTAGACCCCTTTGACGCTCTTATTATTTTGTAGAAGCCCGAAGGTCGTTGATTAGAGACACCTCGAAGAACGTGAAGATCACACCAAACGGAGACTGTTAGATCCAAAAAATGCTTCAACAACTGTTGTAATATATATATATTACAACAGTAAAAGCAGATTCCGTCTAACATTGATATATATATATATATATATATATATATATATATATATATATATATATATATATAGAATAACCAAGCTATGATGCTAGGGAAGCATGCTCTTTCGCTCTCCTTTTGTTTTAGGAAAAATTGGCATAATTTATTTTTTAATAGCTATTCCTTAAATTTGTCAAATTAGCTTTGATGAGGCATACTGCTGAAAAACACTAAAAACGTTCCAAAGCGGCCTCACCGCCAATTTGGTGAAATTTTGGTGAGGGAAGAGTGGTTGCTCTCCAAATGAATAAACAATACGCCGTTGGTCATGAGCCTCTCATGGCAGCTGATCGGGGCTGTGGCAGCGTTACTCTATCCCATAGTGGTCTCTCTTACTGGTTGGGTTCTCTCTATCTCGGCGTCATTTCTCTGTAGAGATGGGGATCGAGCCAAAAAAAAAAAAGGGCAATTGGAGATTTTTTTTTTGGTAACACAAGGTCAATTAAAAAAAATAGCAAAGAGCCAAACAAAAAGATTTTTAATAGCTCCCCGATTGATCATATTCTTCAATTCCTCACTTCCGCTAGCTTCCCCCACTTTCTTCAAATGTTCTATTTATTAAAAAATAAAACAATTTTGATTTTTGTCTATAAATTTAAATTCTTTTTAAAAAAATTGATTAAGATATATATATATTTTTTTAACATGTCCACACAAGGGAAGGGAGATGGGGAATTCGAACTAGTGACCTCTGCTTCATGAGGCGTAATTCACAGTCGATTGAACTATCTATTGAAAACAATTAAGATATTGTTAATTTTTAGTAGTTTGCATAAAAATATTGTCGCGATCTAAAGCTTGAAAGAAACATTAGATGATAATTTGAGAATGTTACATAAACCTTTTCTCTTATAAAAATGTCATTATCGACGATGGCTTTCTTGTTGTCCTGTGATATTAGGCGATGGCTTTCTTGACCACGACTATTTGAGCTGGATTACTAGCTTCTTAACGAGGTTGTAAAATATAATCAGGGGTACATGTAACATGATCTTGCTTTGTTGTGTGGTGCCTTGAATATCTCAAGTCTCAAGTCTTTTAGGATAAGTAAACCGAATTTGTTAACTATAAAAGAGAGATTGTACATCGTGAAGAGCCGCATCTCATTAGAGTTTTTTCACTTTGTTGTATATCCGTCAGTAAATATAGGCTTATTAAGACGAACCACTTAAATCTTAGTATCTTATATGATTGATGTCACTAAAAAAAAAAAAAAACCCATGTTTAGTGACTCATTAGTAGTGATGGTTTAGAGCAAAAAACGGTCACCACTTAAGTAGTGACGATTGATTAGTGGCAGTTAGAAAGAGTCTATTGGTTGGGGTCGCAAAATTGGGAGAAGGTGACGGTTTGACCAAAACCGACACCTTGGAGGGTTTGTTTAATAAATGATTTTGTTTTGGTTTTGGTTTTGGTTTTGGTTCTATACTGTAACAAAAAGTAATTGATGTAAAAAAAAAAGTAAAAATGTTTGGTATGAAAAAATAAAAAAAAATTTGTTTTGTAGTGATTTTTTTTATTTGACTAATAATAAAAAATATTGATGTGATATAAAAAGTAAGAGAATATTGAAAAAATAAAAAAGTGAGATAAATAGTGTAGTGCCAAAATCATAAAAAAAAACGTTTATCAAACAAAGCCGAAGTGTCGGTTTTGGTAAACCAACACCTTTCTTAAGGTGTCAGTTGTGGTGAAAAACCGTCACTTTTTTTTCGGATCTTTTTTTTTCAATTACGGTAAAAATTAAATAGTTTCAATTAAATTTTTTCCAGAATTTTTTTTTCCAATTAAATCTTGATCTGCGGGCAGCAGATCGATGTAGGTGCTAATTCATCGAGCTGGTCTAGGAAGAGCTTCTTTTCGAGAAATTATTCATGTCTGACCATGAGGATGCTCTAAGACACATGGAGGAACTTCCATCCATGCAAGCAACAATTGATCAATCAAATGTAAAAAAAATCAAAAGTTTTGACCTTGGAATCTGATTTTACTACTCACTGTATAGATTTGGAGAGTACTCAAAATCTGGAACCTACAAAAGCAAAGAACTTTAGAAAGCTAAGACAAATGACAGAAAAATCAGAAAAATTACCCATTAGAGTCGAGGATGTCCGTTTTCCAAGTGGATTCAACCTGAAAAATTAAACCAAACCAACCAGAAAAATCAGACCCAAAAAAATTTAAAAATCACAATCCCAGCCAAAAAAAAAAAAAAAAAAAACCAGCAGAAAAAAAAAATGTCAAAAACCCAAACCCAGCAGCCGCGGGGGGGGGGGAGGTGGTTCGCAAACTGACACCTCCTAATGTTGTCGGTTGAAGAGTAAACCGACACTATTAAGGTGTTGGTTTCACTAATTGAGACGCCTTGGAGTGTCGTTTTCTCTTAAAACGACACTCATACAAGGCGTCACTAAACTTCAATTTTTTTAGTATTTATTTTTTATTATGTTCTTTTCTGCTTCTTTGAAATCATGTATTTAATTCTATGCATGACCTGCTTGAATCAATTGCATTATGAGATATGACTTAAAGTACATAGTCTTGCTCTCATCGGTTTCCCAATATGATTTCATTTGGAGTGCGTGACTTTGCTCTTGTCACTTGCCTGATGAGATATGAATCATATGATTTGGGGTACATGGTCTTACTGACTAGTTGCCCAATATGATTTGATCTGAGGTGTATGACCTTGCTCCAGTCATTCTCCCGATAATATATGATTTGGGTTAGATGGTTTTTCTCTTAATTAACATGCTCAATACGATTTGATTGGGGCCGTTGACTACCAGTAGTGATGCTTTTTTGGCTTGATTATGGTCCTTCTGCAACATTAATAGTGTTATGATTATGCTTTTTTGTCATGGATCTTTGACCTTAGCATTCTGGATGAGTTGCGGGCTTCATTAATAGTGTCCACCAACATTTGTTCAGCTTCAACACAGATCAGTTATGCACTAGCCATGTTTAGTATCGGTGGCGTCATGAAGCTTTTTTTTTTTTTGTTTTTTTTTTTGACATGTTTAAGAAATGGGAGGAAAATGGGGATGAAGATTCAAACTAGTTGTTAGGTCATATTTTCCCAACAAATAAAAAATAAATGCAGGACCCTCAACATCTGCCACCAATGAGTCAACAGATCAATAGTTTATTTATTTAACAAACAGCATAAACACATGACTTCACTCAATAAATCGACCATCTATGCTAAACACCAAGCAACATGTATCATTACCACCATGAATCACTTTACCCATATAATACATCAAGGATCCTCGGTAATATATATATCATCAATAGCACCATATCAGCTTCCATTAAGGTGGACACGTGGACTCTCAGTTAACACCAGCTGCTACCAAACCCTTATAAAAGGAGACCTTCACACTATTTTCAGGGGTTAGCTCTTTAATCTCTGAATCTCTTTTTTACTGAAACTCTTATTGTTCAAACACATCACTGACTTAAGCATCGGAGAGCCTCCACGGCACCCAGCCTGGAGATCCTTTGACGCTCTTACTATTTTATAGGAGCTGAAGATCAGAAAAGCCATAAAGGACGAAGATCACACCATTCGGAAACTGTTGTACGAAAAAATCGTGCATCAACAGTTTGGCGTTGTCTATGGGAACGACTATGTTCTTACTAAATCAAAATCTGTTATGGTGATGATCTTCGGCTCAGGCGATATATCAACCAACCAAAATCAAATCTGTATAGATGCATACCTACAGATCCTAAATCCAGTTCGTGACAATCGGCGATGACGGAGGTCATTTTGTTTTGAATCAAAATCTTCGAAGGAAAAGAAGATGAAACTGCTCTCAAGGTTTTCTCAGATAAATCCAACGAGGTGTAGAGCTTAAGAAACTCAAAAAAAAAGTAAATTCACAGTTAGCTGACATCTTTGCTCGTTTCTGAGCTCCATCACACCATAAAAAAATAAAAAAATAAAAAAATAAAAATTTTAAAAAAAGGCATATGGTATTTTTTGGGCTGAAGCAGAGAAAATATCTATGACATGTCACACGTCTCCTTTTAGAAGAAAAAAGAAGAAAAAAAAAAGCCATGCATGAATCTTCAAGAAAGCTTGCAGTAAAAAAGAAAGAAAAACAATTGAATTGTTTTTTAATTTGTTATAGGCACGTGGAACGACAAGGGCAAACACTATGTGCCATTTGTATGCAATGTGGTGTTCAGAGGATATTTTTTTATCTTTACATTGTAAAATAAAAAATTTACAATTATGCCACTATTGTTATTATCTTCTACAGAGTGCTTTTCTTGATAACTGATGAAGACCAGCGGTGAGCTCAGCAGGACCTCCAGCAAGTAGCGACCTTGCCTCGCTACTAAGCCTTCCTAGACCAGAAACACATCGCTGAGCTTGCCTCAATGAAATATTGCCATCACCAAGCTTGCCTCGGTTAAACACTGCTACCGTCGAGCCTACCTCGGCTGTGTCACAAAGTGCCAAGCTTATTTCGGTTAGGCATCCCTATTGCCGAGCTTTCCTCTGTTCCTCAGGAAGTCTCACAATCACCAAGCCAACCTCGATGAAAGCTGCCATCGCCGAGCTTTACCTTGGACAAGTGTCATAAACTACCAAGATTTCTTCAGTCAAGGTTCAAACAACCTCTTCTGCAAACTAACAAAATTGTCGAGCTTTGCCTAGTCGCCAAGCTTACCTTGGACCATGGGCCATCCTCTGACTCAAGCTGGCCAAATCTGCCACGTTGCCGAGCATCATCTTGGGTTCATCTGAACAAGTTTTGACCTATGCTCCGTTTCACCTGGCCGAGCTTTGGCATTGCTCACGACCATCAGCTGTGCACTATTATTATAGCAGAGCCTTCTTCAGACTATGGGTCATCAAGCCAGAATCATGCCATCTTCGAATTAAATGAATCAAAGTTTCGCCATCCTCGGATTGTTGAAGCTGCCGAGCTTGTTTCGATAAAGCACTGCCATTGCCGAGCTTGCCTTAGGCAAAATCACAATAGCAAAGTCTCCTTTGGAATGTAAGTCACGAGCTATTCTCGGTTCACCCAAGACCGAGCTTCGCCATACTCAGTTCACTAAGACCGAGCTATGCCATATTTGGTTCACCAAAACCGAGAAGCTATCTTCTAGGCTACAAATCCGAACTTTGTCATTCTTAGACCGTGAGTTGCAGACCTAGTCTCGACACAGAGATAGAATTCCAGCATGAAATCTCTTCAAAGTCACCAACCCAGCCTCGATTCAGACTACAGACCCACACTTGATGATTTGAAGTTCCAGCTTAAACTCGGCTTCTTCAAGCCGACCTAGCCTTGGGTCTATTGTTGACAAAACCCAATTCGGTTCATCGACCTTCTTCGGCACCGACACCTACTCAGTAACAAGTTTAAATATGCCAAACATGGAGGGAATGCAAATGAACCTATGGGTGACAAATCCTCCTCAGAGTCACCGAACCAGCTTCAGTTCCGTCAGACTCATTCTCAGTTCCTTCTGATAGATCCATCATTGGGTTCCTATGAACAGGTTCTGACTTATACTCAGATTTAGCCGCTGACCCATATTTGGTTTAATGTAGGCGACAAACCCTCAAACTCATATGAATGTCACGACTCTTAAAAGCCTTGATGATCTCCCTCCGGCGACTATTTGTAGAAATGAAGTCAGTTCACCGAAATATCAATATTGTCGGATCATTGAGCTTTGCCATGAACCTGTCTCAACTGAGTGTCACCACTGCCGAGCATGCCTCGCCAGGCCCTAAGATTGCCAGACTTTGCCAAATGTTCACAAAGAATTACAACGGTGAACTCTGCAACAGCCTCCATGGTGAGCTCCGGACAAACAATCCCGACTTAACCTCGGTGAGTTCCCTCTAGAGGTATCACTCTTTCCCCATAAAAATTGAGGTACATATTTTATATTCAACTCCTAAGCTTCAAAGAACCAAAATGACAACAAGTCTTTTAGGTTTATTAATGCTCAAATCATTATAACTGCCTCTGTTAATCATGTTTTACTGAGTTATTTTCATTGCTTGGATACATGCATTCGTTTGGTTTCTCATTTTGTGCAAAAAGTTGAACTTGTAAAAGCTGACCCATTCTCAGAAATATGAAATTTTCATAGTTTGTCGGACTAGGAAATTTGGAGGTAACTATTGGATCATGGATCAATAAAACGGTCGACCAGCCCATAACTAAGCTCGGTTATTTACACCTGCTTACCAAACTTATGCTCGGAAAATTTACGCCTACCTAAGTTCAGTGCACACAACACTCGGTTCAAAGACTCAGTTAATGTCACAGCAATTGAACTAGTGGAAAGTCCAAGTTCACATGACTTGCAAGTTTATGGGATTGTTGTGACTATCATCCTATGCTTTATTGTATTTGGTGGTGTGAAAATGATCAATCGGGTGGCACCGGCTTTCCTTATACCTATTTTATTCTCGTTGTTCTCCATATTCATTGGGATCTTCTTGGCAAGGAAGGATCACCCTATAGTTGGAATCACAGGCGTGAGTGTAGAAACTTTCAAAGAAAACTGGAGTCCAGGTTATCAGAATACTAATGATGCTGGAGTTCCTGATCCTGAAGGAAGTGTGTACTGGAGTTTTAATGCATTGGTTGGTCTCTTTTTCCCTGCTGTGACGGGAATTATGGCAGGTTCAAATCGATCAACTTCACTGAAAAATACTTGGCATTCGATTCCCATTGGAACATTGGCTGCAACTCTCGCAACTATGCAATGTATCTAGTTTATGTGTTGTTCTTTGGAGCCCTTGCAACCAGAAAGAAGCTATTGGCAGACAGACTACTTACAGCTACAGTTGCTTGGCCGTTACCAGCCATCATCTATATTGGAATCATTCTTTCAACATTAGGGGCTGCACTTTAGAGCTTGACAGATGCCCCACGCCTTCTTGCAGCAATAGCTAATGATGACATCTTGCCCATTCTTAACTACTTTAGGGTTGCAGATGGTAGTGAGCCTCATATTGCTACCCTTTTTACCACGTTCATCTACATTGGATGTGTCGTAATTGGGAACCTGGATCTTATCACATTGACTGTAACTATGTTTTTCCTTCTATGTTATGCTGGTGTGAATATCTTGCTTCCTCCTGGATCTTCTAGATGCTCCCAGTGTAACGACCTAGATTTTAAAACTCTTATTTAAATAATATTAAATAGATTAAAAATATAATCGATAAATTAGAACAATGATATGTGGATTAATGATATTAAATGACTATTTAGTGTTAAAGGTATATTACATTGATTTTTGACCTCTTATGTATATTACTTCAATTCTAAAAATTTTGCTTCACTAATATGTTTATGGGCATAATCAAACCCAATCTAGTGAATAAATTATTTATATTGGTATTTAGCGAAGTCATAAATTAATTTGAAGCTTTTTAGTTTTTTAGCCTAAAAAGCAGTGTCTTAATTTTCATACTGTCTAAATGAGATTAAAACTGCTAAAGAAAGATACCAAGGCTAGCCACCTTTGTTGAAAGCTTAAAGTCTTATAGTAATGATGGTTATAGTAAATATCATGATTATAATGATTTAATAAGACAAGTGGCCAAGTGGGAATGCAAATAATTAAAGCCCAAGTTGAATTGGAAACTTTGTATAGGCCAAAAATAGACTCAAACGAACTCGGATGAAGTCGAACCAAAAATATAAAATGTTTGTCTAGGAGTCCTCTATCTACTCTCAAAATTTCATGTCAATCGGAGTAGGTTTGGACATTGAAAAATGGATCGGAATACACTGCCCTCATTTTGGGCGAAAATACTATTTGGTATAGAGCATGAAATATGGACTAGGTTCATTCTTTTGGTTAAATCCATCTCAACCCTTAGATCAAAGGTTTAAAAATAAATCCTAACCATTCATTCTCTTATAAATAGAGCCTAAGCTATAGTCACTTTCACTTTCACTTAAGTTTTTATAATCTTAGAACAAGTAAAATTGTTTGCTCCTCCTTTCATTTTATTTCTTAGTTCTAGTCAAATACCATATAGCCTAGATCTTTCTTGTAGTGTTCAAGCGTTTTTATAAACTAGCTACCTAGAGAAGATTTGGTGGAGTTTTACTTCTAAAGGATTCTTGGGTAAGTGTTTCTTGTATAAATATCATGATTTATTGCTTTTATTACTTGTCCTCATTTAATTGTTTAAAGACCCAATAAGCGTATAATATAAAATAAAGTAATGGATACAAGTGAATTAATAATAAAGAGTTAGTGGACAAAATCAATTAAGGACTTACAATATTATATATATATTATTTACTTTACAGTATTTACATTCAGTCATTTCTTTTATGTCATTTAAATTTCTGTTCATATTTTTGGCAGTAAGGACCTTTTGATCTCATCCCCGAAATATGCATTATTTACATTCAGCTATTTCTTTTATGTCATTTAAATTTATGTTCATATTTCTGGCGGTAAGGACCATTTGATCTCATCCCCAAAATATGTATTATTTACATTCAGTTATTTCTTTTATGTCATTTAAATTTTAATTCATATTTTTGGCGGTCATCCCCAGAATATGAATTCAGTATTTACATTTAGTCATTTCTTTTATTGTCATTTAAATTTTGATTCATACTTTGGTAGGTACGGACCATTGGTCTCATCTCCAAAATATGAGTTATGTTTTATATATATTATTTATAATACTTGTTTGTATTTAGTGATACTGGCCATTAGCTTCGTCACCAAAAATGAATTCAGGCATAAAGCTAGTTATAAGTAACTATCTTAGATTAATATAATAAAATGAGTAAGTAAAGATGAAGTAACGGATAATAAATAAATATAAAAGATGAGAGTCTTTAAACAATGATATTAATGGAGAATGAACTAAGTATTGTTTGTATGTATGTATTATATGCAGAAGTGAAGCAGAATACTACACTAAGGAGAGTAAGTATGGATATACTTACTGAGTACTAGCTTTGTTTTATTGTTATAGGAATTCTTATTTTGTCTTATTGATATAATTTTGCAATACAACTGCTGCATAATGTGTCTAATAAAATGGGCTGATAAGATAGCCACATTAAGAACAAGCTGGGTGGATTGCCGAGAGGAACTGTCGGTATCTCAGTGGATGGGGGTATATAACTGTCCAACATGCCTAATATATAACTAAGCTGGGACGGTGTAGTTGCTAGCACCACACAAGTAAACCTCTAAAGTGTGAGGGACATAACGGACGTAAGCGGGCTGAGAGCTCATGAGAAGAGGTCTGAAGAAAGATTATCATAAAACACAAACTAATCTGTCATTACGCTGCATTCACAACTCATTCATTATTATATATTTTAGTCTTTAATCTTATTTGTTCAAACTAGTCTTTTTAGTCTTTATATCTAGGAAAATAGATTACTCACTTGTTTGCCTATGTAAATATGATAACGTCATCTTTACATAGATCTTGATGCAGGGATAGAAAGTGAGGATGATGGTCCTTTTACTGGTTTTGATGGTTGATAGATCATCTGCTGCAGGATTTATGTTTACTTTATGGAGCAAGTCTCATTTATGTTAATCGCTTTTATTATGTATGGTGATGTGTGTAAACTTAATAGATATTACTATGTTAATTTAGGTGTCGTCTGTGGCATATATTTGGTACACCTAGTGTGTACATATGTTGTAATGAAAACCATGTTTCTATTTTATTTAATAATATATCACCTCAAGGTATTTCAGTCAGCTCAACTGTGTTGTGTAAGTTATTCCTAGGTCATAGAAAAAGAAAAAAAATATACATACTACGCTGTAAGATTGTATTTTCTAAAGTTGCAGCGTCATAACTTCGATATTTGTTAATTCAAATATCGGGGCGTTACACCCAGCTATCGTCCTCGGTGGAAATTTCACCATTAGAGCCTCTCTCTTCTTGGAGCATCACTTTGTATAGTGATAATGTTCTTAATCTCATGGTCATTCACTATAATTTCTCTAGCCCTTGCTAGCATGATATATTATTATGTGAGCATTAAAGGAAAGGCTGGGGACTGGGGTGATGGTTTCAAGAGTGCATATCTCCAACTAGCTCTTCCCAGTCTTCGATCACTAGGAGCAAGCCAAGTGCACCCAAAGAATTGGTATCCAATCCCTCTGGTATTTTGCAGGCCATGGGGTAAACTGCCAGAAAATGTACCTTGTCATCCAAAACTTGCTGACTTTGCAAACTGCATGAAGAAAAATCGAGCATCCAAGGATCATAAAGACCGAGCATCCGAGGATCAGAAAAACCAAGCATTCGAGGATTAGAAAAACCGAGCAGCCGAGGATTAGAAAAACCGAGGATCCGAGGATCTGAACAACCGAGCGTTCGAGGATCAGAAAAACCGAGGATCTGAAATTCCGAGAATAAGCAAAATCTGAGATTAAAAAAAAAAAAAATCTGAGCTTCGTTCTGCCTTACTATGGCTGAACTCCACTACACCTTACCATCACCTAGCTTCACCAAGCCTCACCACATCTCCGAGAATGGGGTGTATCTGATTTGAAGAAAGGCATTGGAGCACAGTGGCTTAATGAGTACAAAGTGAAAGCACTCCAAAGGCTATAAAATGTTGAACACCTCAAGCAACCAACAAGTCACTATACTTACACTCGGAAAATATAACTGAACTAAGCGCTTTTCCGAGAGTCACTTTTGGAAAAATAGCTATTTATAGCGCTTTCCAACCCTTTGGTGAAATATATCCATAGAATTTCCTGAGCTTAGTTCAGTGAAATATCACCAAGGCGCTTTCCCAAGGAAGAGTTCGGAAATATAACTGAACAAAGTGCTTTCCGAACTTAACCTTTACCTAAAGGTTACCCTTCGGTGAAATATAGCTAGAGAATTTCTCGAGCTTAGTTCGGTAAAATATTATCAAAGTGCTTTCCCGAGGAATAGTTCGGAAATATAGCTGAACAAAGCGCTTTCCGAACTTAACCTTTACCCAAAGGTTACCCTTCAGTGAAATATAGCTAAAGAAATTCCTGAGCTTAGTTCGGTGAAATATCATCAGGCGCTTTCTCGAGGAAGAGTTCGGAAATATAGCTGAACAAAGTGCTTTCTGAACTTAACCTTTACCCAAAGGTTTCACTTGGAAACATATAGCCAACGCAATTTCCTAAGGTAAGTCCTTAGAGAAATATAGCTGAACAAAGCGCTTTCCTGAAGCACCACTTAGTGAAATATAGCCACGGCGCTTTCCCTAGTTTAACTCGGAGAAAAATAGCCAAAGCACTTTTCTAAGGTAGAGAAATCGAAAAAATAGCTAAACAAAGCATTTTTCCTAAGACTGAGTATCATGCCAAACAATCACAAAAATTAAACTCTTAAGTTTAATTTTTAAAGATTGTAAAGAATAAAAGGGAACAAGCAAGACAATAAAAATCAAGCAAAGACCTTCCTTACATCAAGCATCCTTACACATAAGATTCCTGATGCCCAACTAATGGACTAGTCGGCCATGGGAATCGGGGGGTAACTGTTGGGTCATATTTTCCCAACAAATAAACAATAAATACAGGACCCTCAACACCTGCCACCAATAAGTCAACAGATCAATAGTTTATTTATTTAACAAACAGCATAGACACGTGGCTTCACTCAATAAATTGACCATCTATGCTAAACACCAAGCAACATGTGTCATTACCACCATGAATCATTTTGCCAATATAATACATCATGGATCCTCGGTAATAGATATATCATCAACAGCACCATATCAGCTTCCACTAAGGTGGATACGTAGACTCTCAGTTAACACCAACTGCTACCAAACCCTTATAAAAGGGGACCTTCACACTATTTTCAGGAGCTAGCTCTTTAATCTTTGAATCTCTTTTTTACTTAAGCTCTTATTGTTCAAACACATCACTGACTTAAGCATCGGAGAGCCTCTATGGCACCTAGCCTGAAGACCCTTTGACGCTCTTACAATTTTATAAGAGCTGAAGATCAGAGAAGTCACAAAGGACGAAGATCACACTATTCAGAGACTGTTGTACAAAAAAATTGTGCATCAACACTAGTGATGACACCCAGACACGGGTTGGGAGACAGATCAAAACACTTAAGTAGATCCTCTAAGACACAAGTCCAGGCTAGACCCGGTCAGAGGCTGAGGTGGGAATCCAGTATTAATGTATGGTGGAATATCTCAAGGTGATATATCATGTACAAACTGACTGGCCCTACTCATACATACGAAACCTTCTCAATCCTAAGTATCATTCAAATACCTACTCCGACCTGGTATGGGAGAATAAGACAAGAGAAGAACACTGAACCAACGTCAACGGGTATGCACGCATATCATGTTCGATTAAAATGAAGTAGTAGAGCAAGGTTGGCCATGGGGGAGATGAGGCTCTACAGACAACGTGTTGCGTTGAATGCAATGAGGAATAGAGATCACTTTTGCACCTACTTAGGTTGAATTCCATACTGTCAACGATTGGAAACTATCTCAAATTGACCGAGTGTTGAATTGATGTGGCCGAGCTAAGAATGTCTTTATGAGATGTGATCCCTAACCAATTGAGTTACCTGGGACTTATGAGATCCTATTTAACTTGAGGCCATAATGCTTTTTGAGTTGGCCTATTCTTCTCAATGCAAAGGGATGCAGGCTCATCTAATTCGGGTGTAGCTAATTCTAACAAACCAATCTAATAAAATGACATGTATCCTTTAGCATGTGAGAATCAAAGGTTTTTTTAATAGCATGTACATCTCACACGTTATTTTAATAGCATTAATAAGAAAACATATGCTTCTCACATGTTTTAGCTAGACCACTCTTTGTAGCCTCACCAAAACCAGTTTTTGGTTATTTTGGTGAGGCAATTTGGTGAAAGTGGCTAAAATCTTCACTTTTCAGCCTCATCATTTTAATCCAAAATAAATGGTGAGTGTACAGTACTCATTATTAATAGTGAATACTATTAATCACTCACCAATTGAATAAAAAAATAGTTTCTCTCTCCCCTTTATCTTTTATGTTCCTCTCTCATTCTTTAATAATTAAAAAAATAATAAACAAATTTTTGAAAAATAAAATTTAAATGGAATAATGAAAGTGAATTGTTAAAATAGTGAGGTTGTTTGGAGTACTTTAAAAAAAATAAATAGTTAAAATAGAAAAAAATTTACTTTTGATTATTTTGGTGAGTAAAATTTACTGAAGCTGTTAAGAATGTTCTTAAGAATATATGACATGCTTTGTAACCTCACAAAACCATTTTTTGGTTATTTTAGTGAGGCAATTTGGTGAAAATAGCTAAAATCTTCACTTTTTAGCCACACTATTTTAACCCAAAATATTTGGTGAGTGAATAGTACAAACTATCTCACTATCTTTAGTTTGTACTATACACTCACCAAATGAATAAGAAATAATAAAATTTTTTTCTCTCATTCCTTATTCTTTGAAAAAGTTAATAAATAAATAAATAAAGAAGTATTTGAAAAAAAAAATATTTAAATGGAATAATGAAAGTTGATAGTTAAAATAATGAGGCTTCTGAAAGTACTTAAAAAAAAAAAAGAGAGTAATTAAAATAGAGAAAATTTTATTTTTAGTTATTTTTGTGAGTAAAATTTAGTAACACTAATAATAGCGCTAAAGAATTAGCTATAAACCAATTTACAGGTAATTTGTGTCCCCTAATTCAGCCCAAGAAAAACTGCCTGGAACAATATCATGACATACATATATAATGATATTCTAATACACACACGTAATTATAACCAAGCTTTAAATTGCCAACTTTTTAACTTTAAAGTTAAAACTGAAAATTTTTTAAACCTTAAATGGGGTTAAACTGTATTTTCTATATATATATATATATATATATATCGAGAAATATAACATTTCTCTGCAGACACGGTCACACGACCCCACCTCTTTATTGTGCTGAGTCATCAATGTCGACATTGTGATCAGTTGAATCTCATAATTGTACGAAATCTTATCCCACTTGGCTTTAAAAAACTCCATTTAATACTAGGCAGCCAGGTGCTCACCAAAATTCGTCATGGCTCGAGTCATCTATGTAGACTTGTGTTGTGGAAATTTTTTATTTTTTATTTTTTGGTTCTATATAAGTTGAAGCGCGCAGAAAGCTGGTGAAGACACGACGAAACTTTCCCCTTTGGATCAAGTCGGACTGTTAATATATAGTCTCAGAATGAGCTGGTGGTGGGCTAGAGCTACTGCCGCTGCAAAGGCACCAACTCTCTTACCTCCTCTTTCTATATATAAAATAAGCGCGCGATTTCCTAACACTAAGCTATTGTGAATTTTGCAGAAGAAATATGAAGACGAAGAAGCACCACCTCGAAGCTACCAGAGCGTGGGCCTGGTGATCGGCGTGACTGGCATCGTCGGCAACAGCCTAGCCGAAATCCTCCCACTCCCAGACACTCCTGGCGGCCCCTGGAAGGTTTATGGTGTGGCTCGTCGCCCACGCCCCAAATGGAACGCTAACCATCCAGTTGAATACATCCAGTGCGACGTCTCTGATTTCCATGACACTCAAGGCAAGCTTTCCCAATTAACCGATGTCACCGACATCTTTTACGTCACGTGGTCTAGCCGACCAACCGAGGCTGAGAATTGCGAGGCCAACGGTACCATGTTCCGCAACGTCCTTCGCGCTCTTATTCCAAATGCTCCGAATCTCCGCCACATCTGCCTCCAGACCGGCACCAAACACTACGTCGGACCCTTCGAGAAAATCGGCAAGGTAAAAGCCCCCACCCCACCTTTTACGGAGGATATGCCACGTTTGGATGTGTCGAATTTCTATTATACGCAGGAAGATATTTTATATGAAGAAGTTAAAGATAAGAAAGGTCTCACTTGGTCCGTCCACCGACCCAACTTAATATTTGGATTCTCCCCCTATAGCTTGATGAATATAGTAGGCACGCTTTGTGTATACGCCACTATATGCAAGCACGAGGGGCTTCCATTGAAATTTCCTGGAAGCAAAGCGGCTTGGGAGTACTACTCAGTGGCTTCGGACGCCGATCTTATTGCGGAGCAACAAATATGGGCGGTGGTGGACCCTAATGGTAAGAACGAAGCGTTCAATTGCAACAACGGGGACGTGTTCAAATGGGAGCATCTTTGGAAGGCATTGGCGGAAAGATTTGGGATTGAGAAGTACGGATTCGAGGAGGGTGAGAAAATTAGTTTGGCTGAGATTATGAAGGACAAGGGTGATGTATGGGAAGAGATAGTGAGGGAGAATCAACTTCAACCCACAAAGTTAGAGGATGTTGGGGTGTGGTGGTTTGCGGACTTCATCCTGGTTGGGGGTGATTTTTTGGACAGTATGAATAAGAGCAAGGAGCGTGGGTTCTTGGGGTTCAGAAACTCCGTGAATTCGTTCGTTTCGTGTATAGATAAGATGAAAGTTTACAAGATTGTGCCTTGAAATAAATCAATATCAATGTTCGATTGAATCTGCTTTTGCTGTTGTAATATTAATATATAGAATAACCATGCATGCTAGCTAGGGAAGCATGTTTTTTTGTTCTCTTTTTGTAATTTTTGTCACCGGATGACATTGTTAATTTTAAGAAGTTTGCATAAAGATATTGTCCGATCTAAAGCTTGAGAGAAACATTAAATTGGATGGATGATAATTTGAGAATGTTACAAACTGATAATTTGGATGGATGATAATTTGGGAATGTTACAATGACATTCTAATACACACACATAATTATAAACAAGCTTTAAATGAGTTTGAAGGAGTGTCAAGTTTATACTTGTAGCAACCTTGACTTTTAAAACTCTCATTTAAAAAAATTACTTTAATGATAAAAATTAGTTTAATATTCATATTAGGTAAGGATATTTATTCTTAAAAAATTTATAAGCTTATATGAATATTATAAGAATGAATATTGAATTGAGGTTATTATATCATAAGCCTTAATTTTTATGAGATAATTTTATTAGGTGATTAAAGAGATAGAATGATTTAATGAAGTAAATAGAATATTAGAGTATCAATTTGGAGTATGATTAAATAGTGGGTGATTGATTAGTTTAAGAGAGGATCAGTTTTGGGAGATCTGCCCCCAAATCATGCACCACTCCCCATTTGTTTTCTTGTTTTCCTTTCTTTCTTTCTTTTTCCCTTTTATTTCTCTCTACCGACAAGCCAGTTACAGTACTCATCACTTTCCCACTTTCTTCTCCTTCCTTTTTCTCTCTCTTTTCTTTTCTTCTTTTCTATTTTTTTTGTCATCTCCTCGATCTCCCCTCCACCGTGTCGTGACTGTTGTCCCATATTTTTTTTCTTCTCTTTTCTTCACATTTCCCCCCTCCTTTCCATGCACTAAAAGCCTCCTATACACCTTCAGCTACCAAAAGGAAAAGAAAAAAAAAAAAAAACTTATTGCCCACACTGCACATGAGATTCTTTCGGGGCCATGCTCCCCACTTAAACGAAATTCCTCTTATTTTTCTCTTCTTTTGCCTTCCACTTTTGATGCAGATTGGATAATAGTCGTGGCGTATGGTATTGCGATCGAGCGCCTAATCCGCGATCGATCGCCCGCGGGCTACGATCGAGCACACGCGGGACCATTATGTTATTTTCTACGTTTTAATTAGGTTAAACTGACTTTATGTTGTTATTTTATTAGGTTTAGGGTTTGAGGAGTGTTTATTTCGTTATTTTATTAAGTTTAGGGTTTTTAGAATATTTATGTCATGTTTTATTAGGTTCAAAAGTCTTAAGGCTATAAATACATGCTTATAGCCTCTAGTTTATCAGTTTATGTTGTTTATTGAATTTTGTTAAATAAGAATTACTCATATGTGAGTTTTCTTCATATTTTTTCTTGAAATCATAGATAGACTCTATATTTTGAGAAGAATTTTTAGATCATTAATAGATTCAAGATCTAAGACTAGTTATCCTGTTCCTTAGTAATGTTCTTCGTTGCAACCTACCAAGTCGCGCTGCATCAACTTTATCATCTGATATGCACTCACTACAAAAAAATGATTTTTTATTGACATAGATTTTCTGACGTGTCAGGTGGTCTGACACGTCAGTAAATCCTCCTGACGAGGCAATTTTGACGTGTTTCAGGCGTTAGTATTGTGAGTGTCAGGAATGAAAAATTTCTGATGTGCCAAAAATGGCACGTCAAAAATTCCTGACGTATTAGATCCAATATGTCAGAGAAATATAGCTGAACAAAGCGCTTTCTTGAGGCACCCCTTAGTAAAATATAGCCACGGCGCTTTCCCGAGTTTAACTCGGAAAAATATAGCCAAAGCACTTTCCTAAGGCAGAGAAATCAAAAAAAAAAATAGCTAAACAAAGCATTTTTCTTAAGACTGAGTATCATGCCAAACAATCACAAAAATTAAACTCTTAAGTTTAATTTTTAAAGATTGTGAAGAATAAAAGGGAACAAGCAAGACAATAAAAATCAAGCAAAGACCTTCCTTACATCAAGCATCCTTACACATAAGATTCCCGATGCCCAACTAACGGACTAGCCAGCCATGGGAATCGGGGGGTAACTATTGGGTCATATTTTCCCAACAAATAAACAATAAATACATAATTAGAAAAAAAAAAAAAAAACAATAAATACAGGACCCTCAACACCTGCCACCAATGAGTCAACAGATCAATAGTTTATTTATTTAATAAACAGCATAGACATGTGGCTTCACTCAATAAATTGACCATCTATGCTAAACACCATGAAACATGTGTCATTACCACCATGAATCATTTTGCCCATATAATACATCATGGATCCTCAGTAATAGATATATCATCAACAGCACCATATCAGCTTCCACTAAGGTGGACACATGGACTCTCAGTTAACACCAGCTGCTACCAAACCCTTATAAAAGGAGACCTCTACACTATTTTCAGGGGTTGGCTTTTTAATCTTTGAATCTCTTTTTTACTTAAGCTCTTATTATTCAAACACATTACTGACTTAAGCATCGGAGAGCCTCCATGGCACCTAGCCTGGAGACCCTTTGACGCTCTTATTATTTTATAAGAGCTGAAGATTAGAGAAGCCATAAAGGGCGAAGATCACACCATTCAGAGACTGTTGTACGAAAAAATTGTGCATCAACACTAGTGATGACACCTGGGCACGAGTCGGGAGACAGATCGAAACACTTAAGTAGATCCTCTAAGACACAAGTCCAGGCTAGACCCGATCAGAGGCTGAGGTGGGAATCCAGTATCAGTGTATGGTGGAATATCTCAAGGTGATATATATCATGTACAAACTGACTGGCCCTACAAGTACATATGAAACCTTCTCAATCCTAAGTATCACTCAAATACCTATTCTGGCCTGGTATGGGAGAATAGGACAAGAGAAGAACACTGAACCAACGTTAACGGGTATGCACGCATATCATATTCGATTAAAATGAAGTAGTAGAGCAAGGTTGGCCATGGGGGAGATGAGGCTCTATAGACAACGTGTCACGTTGAATGCAATGAGGAATAGATTTGCACCTACTTAGGTTGAATTCCCTACTGTCAGGGATTGGAAACTATCTCAAATTGACCGAGTGTCGAACTGACGTGGCCGAGTTAAGAATGTCTTTATGAGATGTGATCTATAACCAATTGAGTTACCTGGGACTTATGAGATCCTATTTAACTTGAGGCCATAGTGCCTTTTGAGTTGGTCTATTCTTCTCAATGCGAAGGGATGCAGGCTCATCTAATTCGGGTGTAGCTAATTCTTACAAACCAATATAATAAAATGACATGTATCTTTTAGCATGTGAGAATCAAATATTTTTTTAATAGCATGTACATCTCACATATTATTTTAATAGCATTAATAAGAAAACATATGCTTTTCACATGCTTTAGACCACTCTTTGTAGCCTCACCAAAACCAGTTTTTGGTTATTTTGATGAGGCAATTTGGTGAAAGAGGCTAAAATCTTCACTTTTCAGCCTCATCATTTTAATCCAAAATAAATGGTGAGTGTACAGTACTCACTATTAATAGTGAATACTATTAATCACTCACCAATTGAATAAAAAAATAGTTTCTCTCTCCCTGTTATCTTTTATGTTTCTCTCTCATTCTTTAATAATTAAAAAAATAATAAACAAATTTTTGAAAAATAAAATTTAAATGGAATAATGAAAGTGAATTGTTAAAATAGTGAGGTTGTTAGGAGTACTTTTAAAAAAATAAATAGTTAAAATAGAGAAAATTGTATTTTTGATTATTTTGGTGAGTAAAATTTACTAAGGTTGCTACGAATGTTCTTAAGAATATATAGCATTCTTTGTAGCCCCACAAAACCACTTTTTGGTTATTTTAGTGAGGCAATTTGGTGAAAGTGACTAAAATCTTCACTTTTTAGCCACACCATTTTAACCCAAAATATATGGTGAGTGAATAGTACATACTATCTTACTATCTTTAGTTTATACTATTCACTCACCAAATGAATAAGAAATAATATAATTTTTCTCTCTCATTCCTTATTCTTTGAAGAAGTTAAGAAATAAATAAATAAAGAAGTATTTGAAAAAAAAAATATTTAAATGGAATAATGAAAGTTGATAGTTAAAATAGTGAGGCTTCTGGAGGTGCTTTAAAAAAAAAATTGGTAGTTAAAATAGAGAAAAATTTACTTTTAGTTATTTTTGTGAGTAAAATTTGGTAAGGCTGGTAAAAATGCTAAAGAATTAGCTATAAACTAATTTGCAGGTAATCTGTGTCGCCCAATTCAGCCCAAGAAAAACTGCCTTGAACAATATCATGACATACATATATAATGATATTCTAATACACACACATAATTATAACCAAGCTTTAAATGAGTTTGAATGAACCGAGTCAAGTTTATACTAGCTTTGTTTATGATCCTAAATAGAGCCAAACTTAACTTGCAAGAATTTAGCTCGTTTTATAATCAAGTCAAAATTAATGTTGAAACCCAACTCATTTATTAAATGAATTGAAGTGTATATGAGTTTATATGAATTGTGCTCAAGCTATTAATAAACATTGAAATCTTGGTGTCGTACTTACGCGTGGGACATTTTATTTAGGATATGAATTAGATGATGTAAAAATAGGATAGTATGCTGTAGTTTTTTCAATGGTCTATTTAATTTTAATTTTAGGAAAACTTCACTTTACCTTTTGAATTGTCTCACTTTTGTAATGTTCCTATAAAGTTCAATTTCTCTCAATTTAGTGTATCCGTCTTTCAATTGTTTGTAATATCACCACTCCATTAACTTTTTCCAAAATACCCCAATTTGTTTTAAGAAAAATAAAATAAAAAAATTGCAAAGATTATGGTGTTGGTCCAAATTTTACCGTATTTGCAAAAATACCCAGGCTTTGCAAATAAAAAAAAAAAAAAAAAAAAAAGGTTATTTTGGGAATTTATTGGGATTTACCAAAAAATTATAATAGAGGGGGGATACTGAAAAAAAAAATTAAAAGTATGATACACTAAATTGAAAAGTTTTAAACTTTAAAAGGACAATTGCAAAATTGACGAGAGTTCAAGAGGTAAGTAAAGTTTGTTTCCCTTCGATTTTTATATAACTTTGTAATACACTGTTGAGCCCAAAAGAACTTTGGCCATCTATATCGTCGAATGAAATTGATCCTGGCCGTCACTTTCAGTTAGACAAAATCAATTGTTTTTGAAAATTTGAACCGAGAGAAACAAATTAAAACAGAGGTCTCCACAAATCAATTTGGCTCTGAGCCTAAAGCTTGTGCTTTGATTATTAGATGAACGGTAAAGATTGATCGTTAGCCTTCTTGATTTGAAGATTGGGTAATGATCCCAGGCAGATGAACTTATGGAGAGCGGTAGAGATGAGGGGGTCCCCGTTTCCTTTTTTTTTTTTTTTTTAAAAAAAAAAAAAAATCCTATTTTGACACATGTTATATATATATATATATATATATATATAAAAGTTCATACATATGGTTAGCTAGCAACCCCATTTTCTTTTTTGTTTTAATTTAATTTTTTATTGATTAATAATTATAATGAGTAAATTTTGCTTTTGAAGTGTCAAAATGAAAGTATTTTTGAAAGACTGGTCAAATATGATTTTTCCATTATAATAATTACAATAAAATTGTAATTTTATGGACCCAAGTGTTACAACTTTCGGTTCGTGAGACTTTTGTCAAAAAATCAAAGCACTGTAAAAAAATTTCAACAGGTTGTAGGGGCCACGCCCCCACTGGCTTACATGTGGCTCTGCCGCGGAGTATAAGGACTCAACAATGCATTTCTCTCTTAATTAAAACAGATTTTTCAAAACTAGATGTCCACAAGACAACAAAAGGAATACATACGCAACAAATGCTATACTTTTCAAATTTTACTTTTTAAATTATATGTCATAATCCTACGAAATGATGTCACATTTACACTGTAACTCATTATTTAAACAGCAAATATATATATATATATATAGAGAGAGAGAGAGAGAGAGAGAGAGAGAGAGAAAAAGAGAGAAATATAACATTTCTCTACAGACACGCCCCCACCGCTTTTTTGTCCTGAGTCATTCAATGTCGACATTGTGATCAGTTGAATCTCATAATTGTACGAAATCTTATCCCATTTTGACTTTAAAAAACTCCATTGAATCCTAGGCAGCCAGGTGCTCACCAAAATTCGTCATGGCTCGTGTCATCTATGTAGACTACATGTCTTCTGGATTTTTTTATTTTTTATTTATTTATTTTTTGGTTCTATATAAGTTGAAGCGCGCAGAAAGCTGGTGAAGAGACGACGAACCTTTTCCCTTTGGATCAAGTCGGACTGTTAATATATAGTCTCAGAATGAGCTGGTGGTGGGCCAGAGCTACTGCCGCTGCAAAGGCACCAACTCTCTTACTTCCTCTAATTTCTATATATAAAATAAGCGCGCGATTTCCTAACACTAAGCTATTGTGAATTTTGCAGAAGAAATATGAAGACGAAGAAGCACCACCTCGAAGCTACCAGAGCGTGGGCCTGGTGATCGGCGTGACTGGCATCGTCGGCAACAGCCTAGCCGAAATCCTCCCACTCCCAGACACCCCCGGCGGCCCCTGGAAGGTTTATGGTGTGGCTCGTCGCCCACGCCCCAAATGGAACGCTAACCATCCAGTCGAATACATCCAGTGCGACGTCTCTGATTTTCATGACACTCAAGGCAAGCTTTCCCAATTAACCGATGTCACTGACATCTTTTACGTCACGTGGTCCAGCCGACCAACCGAGGCCGAGAACTGCGAGGCCAACGGTGCCATGTTCCGCAACGTGCTTCGCGCTCTTATTCCAAATGCTCCGAATCTCCGCCACATCTGCCTCCAAACCGGCACCAAACACTACCTCGGACCCTTCGAGAAAATCGGCAGGATCAAAATCCACACCCCACCTTTTACGGAGGATTTGCCACGTTTGAATGTGTCGAATTTCTATTATACACAGGAAGATATTTTATATGAAGAAGCTAAAGATAAAAAAGGCCTCACTTGGTCCGTCCACCGACCCGCTACAATATTCGGATTCTCCCCCTATAGCTTGATGAACATAGTGGGCATGCTTTGCGTATACGCCGCTATATGCAAGCACGAGGGGCTTCCATTGAAATTTCCTGGAAGCAAAGCGGCTTGGGAGTACTACTCAGTAGCTTCGGACGCCGATCTTGTTGCGGAGCAACAAATATGGGCAGTGGTAGACCCTAATGGTAAGAACGAAGCGTTCAATTGCAACAACGGGGACGTGTTCAAATGGGCGCATCTCTGGAAGGCGTTGGCGGAAAGATTTGGGATTGAGAAGTACGGATTCGAGGAGGGTGAGAAAATTAGTTTGGCTGAAATGATGAAGGACAAGGGTGATGTATGGGAAGAAATAGTGAAGGAGAATCAATTGGAACCCACAAAGTTGGAGGATATTGGGGTGTGGTGGTTAGCGGACTTGATCCTGATTGGGGGTGATGTTTTGGACAGTATGAATAAGAGCAAGGAGCGTGGGTTCTTGGGGTTCAGAAACTCCATGAATTCGTTCGTTGCATGGATAGATAAGATGAAAGATTACAAGATTGTGCCTTGAAATAAATCAATGTCAATGTTCGATTGAATCTGCTTTTGCTGTTGTAATATTAATATATAGAATAACCATGCATGCTAGCTAGGGAAGCATGCTTTTTTGTTCTCTTTTTGTAATTTTTGTCATCGGATGAAATTGTTAATTTTTAGAAGTTTGCATAAAGATATTGTCTGATCTAAAGCTTGAGAGAAACATTAAATTGGATGGATGATAATTTGAGAATGTTACAAACTGATAATTTGGATGGATGATAATTTGGGAATGTTACAATGACATTCTAATACACACACATAATTATAAACAAGCTTTAAATGAGTTTGAAGGAGTGTCAAGTTTATACTTGTAGCAACCTTGACTTTTAAAACTCTCATTTAAAAAAATTACTTTAATGATAAAAATTAGTTTAATATTTATATTAGGTAAGGATATTTATTCTTGAAAAATTTATGAGCTTATATGAATATTATGAGAATGAATATTGAATTGAGGTTATTATATCATAAGCCTTAATTTTTATGAGATAATTTTATTAGGTGATTAAAGAGATAGAATGATTTAATGAAGTAAATAGAATATTAGAGTATCAATTTGGAGTATGATTAAATAGTGGGTGATTGATTAGTTTAAGAGAGGATCAGTTTTTGGAGATCTGCACCCATATCATGCACCACTCCCCATTTGTTTTCTTATTTTCCTTTCTTTCTTTCTTTTTCCTTTTTATATCTCTCTACCGACAAGCCAGTTACAGTACTCATCATTTACCCACTTTCTTCTCCTTCCTTTTTCTTTCTCTTTTCTTTTCTTCTTTTCTATTTTTTTCTTTTGTCATCTCCTCGATCTCCCCCACCTCCACCGGGTTGTGACTGTTGTCCCATTTTTTTTTCTTCTCTTTTCTTAACATTTCCCACCTCTCCTTTCCATGCACTAAAAGCCTCCTATACATCTTCAGCTACCAAAAGGAAAAGAAAAAAAAAAAAAAAGGTTATTGCCCACACTGCACATGAGATTCTTTCGGGGCTATGCTCCCTACTTAAACGAAATTCCTCTTATTTTTCTCTTCTTTTGCCTTCCACTTTTGATGCAGATTGGATAATAGTCGTGGCGTATGGTATTGCGATTGAGTGCACGTGGGACTATTATGTTATTTTCTACGTTTTAATTAGGTTAAACCAACTTTATGTTGTTATTTTATTACGGTTAAGATTTGGAGAGTCTTTATTTTGTTATTTTATTAGGTTTAGGGTTTTGAGAGTATTTATGTCATGCTTTATTATGTTTAAGAGCCTTGAGGCTATAAATACATGCTTATAGCCTCTAGTTTATCCGTTTATGTTGTTTATTGAATTTTATTAAATAAGAATTACTCATAAATGAGTTTTCTTCATATTTTTTCTTAAAATCATAGATAGACTCTATATTTTGAGAAGAATTTTTATATCATTCATAGACTCAAGATCTAGGATTAGTTATCCCGTTCCTTATTGATGTTTTTCGCTGCAGCCCACTAAGTCGCGCTGCATCAACTTTGTCATCTGATGTGCACTACCGATAGTTCAAATATGGGTTACTTTCTATTTCTTTCCTTTGTGCCCATGTGCTCTTCCACTTCCTTTCTCACCCTGCTGCCTAGCCTAATTTGATTCTTGATTTCAGTTAGGTTTTTCCATTGGGGTTGATTATTCTCCACTGTTTTGGTTGAATTAGAACGGGTATTTTTGGGAGAGGTTGTTCATCAGTTGTTTAGGTGATCATTTGAGTCCTTTGATGAAGTCTTGTGTGTGTGAAGTCTTTGATGAAGTTAGTGAGTCCTGAATGGTGGGTCTTAATCATAATGGAACAAGAAGTTATTTTTCAAGATGATTAATTAGCAAGTTAATAGCTGTACTCTAGAGGTAAGTAAATCCTCTAACCCTTATAACATTATCATGTCATGCTATTTATACATTTTTTTATCAAACTCTAAATAATTATTTTATTTAGATATTATGGAGTTATATGATACATGCAAGAAAGATTTTCTAAACAGTTTTTGGATGAGAGGTTATTGACGTCAAAGAATTATTTAGAAAGCCTTTAAGTTTAAAAATGCTTTATAAATATAGTAAGTTAATATTTGAAAAAATTTCCAATATGAGAAAATAAATTTTGAGAAAATGGTGATTAGAAGAAATAAGAATAATGTTAAACTCTCCTACATGTTGCCCTAAGATGTATTAAGAGAAGTACAAGAAATGAGATAAAAAGTTATAAAATAAGGGCACATGTATGGCGAAGAGTATTTTTTGCTCAAAGAGAAAGAAGAAATAACAGAGTTCGGTACTGATACTCGAATGGTGGCGAAACCCCTTAAGGAGACTCTGTCAGAAGGTGGTATTCCATCAACAGTTTGCCGAGTGCGCCCAGAGTTAATTGGCAGAGGGGCATGGCTGCAGTCACAGTCGGTGCCATGGTCACAAGGACTCACAATCTTTGTACACAGGAATAACCGATAACAATCTACATGGGCCATATTATGAGATAATGACAATGAGAAATTGCTTTGATGATTTATGATGATGTTTTATTGCTAAACATATCAGAATGGATATGAGACGAGAGATGCAACCGTGCATATGTATATCGTTGTGGCTGGTTTGCGTATATATTTGTACGTGCTTTTCGATTCCAAAATAAAATGTTTTTTTAAAAAAACAAAAAAGTAAAATTATTTATGGTTGTGGATTTACTTACTGGGCCCTTTTGAGCTCATTCAATTTTACTTCTTGTTTTTAGGTAAATAACAAGCTGTAATAGAAGGCTGGAATAAGAGCGAAAATAATTTATCCAATAATTTGTATTAAGTACAATGATAGACCTTATAGATCTTTACAAAGATTTTTGTTGTAAAAGAGGAAAAGTGACAAACCTAGCTTTAACGGGTTGGAGGTGTTACAATACTAGCTTTGCTTACGATCTTAAATAGAGACGAACTTAACTTGTACGAGTTTAGCTCGTTTTATAATCAAGTCAAAATTAATGTTGAAACTCAACTCATGTATTAAACAAATTGAAGTCTATCCGAATTTACATGAATTGAGCTCAAGCTATTAATAAACATTGAAATCTTGGTGTCGTACTTACGCATATATGGGACATTTTATTTAGGATATGGATTAGGTACCGTAAAAAAATGACATTTTTGTCTTAAGAAATGCAAAGATTAAGGTGTTGGTATGAATTTAACAGTATTTGCAAAAATACCCATGTCTCAATCTTTGCAAAAAAAAAAAAAAAAAAAAAATTAAATATCTTTTCTAGAAAAACAAAAATGGATATTTTGAGAATTTTGTTGGGATTTAACAGAAAATCGTAACAGAGAGGGGACATCGAAAAAAAATTAAAAGTTCTATATACTAAATTTAGGGGTTTTGAACTTTAGAGAGGATATTACAAAAATAATGAGAATTCCGAAGGTAAGTGAAGTTTCTCTTAAATCTTTGGGTTAATAACTTTTTTGGTACATCAGTTTTCACTTTTTTATTTTTTTCCCCCCTAAATTTTAAAACATAACAAATCTAATACCCAACCTATGGGAAAAGACAAAATCAATACCTCCGTTAGTTCCGTCAGTCCTACTTAACAGAATTTCCACGTGTCACTCTCATAATACGCCACGTGTCCTACAAAGTAAAAATAATTAAAAAAAAAAAACTAAGCTGCCCTCTGTTTGGTTGCCAAGAAAACATGGGAAGTCCACTTCTATAAATTTGACAATTATTTCAAATCCATGCATGCAATGAGCTGTTATGCCCACCAATAAAGTTGCAACAAGTTTAAAATGAACCAATACCAAAGCTTTGAACTTTAACTCAATGCAAACAAGATGAAAAAAAATACAGAAAAACCCAATTGCCTATCACACAGCTAGAACACCTCACAGAAGAAGAAGAAGAAGTAGAGCCATTGCTATTACTTGCTTGCTCGTCAGTATTCCCAAGTGGGTTTAGCCTTACAAGAGGCTCAAACCCAACCAATGGATCAGTAATCAAAACCCAGACACCGGCGTCCGGTCTCAAATTCCCGGACCCCGACGTCACCATTTAATTAAAAATGGTCGAATGAGGTGGCGTTCGGCGTTGAGACCATGAATCAATTGGTTGAAGGGTTTGAGGAAACGAGTGGGGCTGTACTGCCTTCTCCCTCGGAGGACTCGCTTTTGGGTGCCATGGACGTCAATTATTCGGTGACGACGGTGAGTAATCATACTATTTGGGATTTTGAGGAATTTCTGAATGTTTGTTTGGTTGCCGAGAAAGTGTAGGGAAAATTGCTTAAATGTTAGTTGATTCGAGCTTTTCTTGATCCGGCAAACAGCAGATGTTCCTATAGGAATTTGTTTGGTATCATTTCTAGTTTTAATAAGTTAATTTTTTTTTGGACAGAGTTGGTTGTGATTATTGCTTTTTGACTACATATTGGAACACATTCTTTCTTGTTTTCTCGGCAGCTGGTGTTTTTTTTTTTTTTTTTTTCTAATTATTTTTACTTTTTAGGACACGTGGCGTATTATGGGAGTGACACGTGGAAATTCCGTTAAGTAGGACTGACGAAACTAACGGAGGTATTGATTTTGTCTTTTCCCATAGGTTGGATACTAAATTTATCATGTTTTAAAACTTAAGGAAGAAAAAATAAAAAAGTAAAAACTGAAGTACCAAAAAAAGTTATTAACCCTACGTCTTTATATATAACTTTGTAATACACTGTTGAGCCCAAAAAAACTTTGGCCATCTATATCGTCGAATGAAGATCCTGGCCATCACTTTCACTTAGAAACAATCAAGTCTTTTTGAAAATTTGAACCCAAATCAGAAACAAATTAAAACAGAGAACTCCACATTCAATTAGGCTTTGAGCCTAAAGCTTGTGCTGCCCAGCGGGACCTTTCTTCACGCTCGAAATCCCTTTTTCGTGTTCTGGGAACCTCTGCTTTGATTATTAGATGAACGGTAAAGATTGATCGTTAGCCTTCTTGACTTGAAGATTGGGTAATAATCCCATGCAGATGGGTTCAAGGTTTAGGGTTTAGACTTGTCTTTGAATAACTCTAGAATTATAAGAAAAGAGTTATCTTAGACTTGTCTTTGAATTTGGTTTCTCTGGTTGCCGCTTTTGTGCTCAGTCATATTCCGTGTCGACATTGTGATCAGTTGAATCTCATTGTACGAAATCTTATCCCCGCTTTGACTTTAAAAAATTCCATTTAATCCTAGGCAGCCAGGTGCTCACCAAAATTCGTCATGGCTCGTGTCATCTATGTAGACTACATGTCTTCTGGATTTTTTTATTTTTTATTTATTTATTTTTTGGTTCTATATAAGTTGAAGCGCGCAGAAAGCTGGTGAAGAGACGACGAACCTTTTCCCTTTGGATCAAGTCGGACTGTTAATATATAGTCTCAGAATGAGCTGGTGGTGGGCTAGAGCTACTGCCGCTGCAAAGGCACCAACTCTCTTACTTCCTCTTTCTATATATAAAATAAGCGCGCGCACTTCCTATTTCCTAACACTAAGCTATTGTGAATTTTGCAGAAGAAATATAAAGACGAAGAAGCATCACCTCGAAGCTACCAGAGCGTGGCCTTGGTGGTCGGCGTGACTGGCATCGTCGGCAACAGCCTAGCCGAAATCCTCCCACTCCCAGACACCCCCGGCGGCCCTTGGAAGGTTTATGGTGTGGCTCGTCGCCCACGCCCCAAATGGAACGCTAACCATCCAGTCGAATACATCCAGTGCGACGTTTCTGATTCCAATGACGCCCAACACAAGCTTTCCCAATTAACCGACGTCACTGACATCTTCTATGTCACATGGACCAACCGACCCACTGAGGCTGAGAACTGCGAGGCCAATGGTGCCATGTTCCGCAACGTGCTTCGCGCTCTTATCCCAAACTCTTTGAATCTCCGCCACATCTGTCTCCAGACCGGCACCAAACACTACGCCCTCGGCAACATCAAAACCCACAGTCCACCTTTTACGGAGGATTTGCCCCGATTGGACGTGCTGAATTTCTACTACACTCAAGAAGACATTTTATTTGTAGAAGCAAAGAATAAAGATGGCTTGACTTGGTCCATCCATCGGCCCAACCTGATATTCGGATTTTCTCCCTATAGCTTGATGAACATAGTAGGCACGCTTTGCGTATACGCCGCGATATGCAAGCACGAGGGGCTTCCATTGAAATTTCCTGGAAGCAAAGCGAATTGGGAGTATTACTCGGTGGCTTCGGACTCTGATCTTATTGCGGAGCAGCAAATATGGGCGGCGGTGGACCCTAATGGTAAGAATGAAGTGTTTAATTGCAACAACGGGGACGTGTTCAAATGGGAGCATCTTTGGAAGGCGTTGGCAGAGAGATTTGGGATTGAGAAGTACGGATTCGAAGAGGGTGAGAAAATTAGGTTGGCGGAGATGATGAAGGATAAGGGTGATGTATGGGAAGAGATAGTGAGGGAGAATCATCTTCAACCCACAAAGTTGGAGGATGTCGGGGTGTGGTGGTTTGCGGATATGATCCTGGTTAGGGGTGATTTCTTGGATAGTATAAATAAGAGCAAGGAGCATGGGTTCTTGGGGTTCAGAAATTCTGTGAATTCGTTCATTGCATGGATAGATAAGATGAAAGATTACAAGATTGTGCCTTGAAATAAATCAATGTCAATGTTAGATGTAATCTGCTTTTGCTGTTGTAATATATATAATATAGAATAGCCATGCTATGATGTTAGGGAAGCATGCTTTTTTGCTCTCTTTTTGTTTTGAGAAAATTCATGTACTTTTTTAAAACTATTGCCCAACTTTTAGATCGGGACAAAACGGACTGCGACAAACGGTTAGAGAAGTGCTACAGTTTTTAGTTTTTTTCTTCTAGAAGTATGTTTTTAAATGATGTGTCACTATATAACATCAAAGTCGGCCCTAAGTTTTCTCTCTAGTTAGAGATAAAAAAAGAAGATCTGTCTCCCTCCTCCTTTCCCCTCCCCACTACTCGCCTTTCTTTTTTCGGTTTATTTTTTTTGTTCTTCAGAGCATTCGACCAGTTCAGTTGCTTCGGCCATCCTGTGCTTATGTTGTGCTGCTTCGTCCGCCTTCTACTGTGTTGCGCCGCTCTTCGCCTCCTCGGAATTACTTGGGCTTTTCGCCTCCCTCGCATTGGCTGTTGTAGTTGTTTTCTGTTTTTTTTTTTTTTTTTTTTTTTTTTTTTTTTTTTTGAGTAAGAATTTGACTTCTTGTTAAATTTACTTTCATGAGCGATCTTTGGGGTGAAGGTTTTTGTCCTGGCCTTTAGGTTGAGAATGATTAGTTTTGGTGTGAGGGTTTTGCTCTTATAGTCGGAGAAATAAAAGTTGAAAATATGAGCTACCTTTGTGTTAGATTGAGTCTGCGTGGAGCAGATCTCTTGTATAGCTGAAGTTTGAACATGGGTTAGCTTATGTTGTAGTTATAGATAAGACTTGATTGTAAGATTTTATTTTTGTCTCTATGATGTTGTAATCTCATAATTTTGGCTATGATTTATCAGAGCTTTATACTCTCTGATGTAAAAGCTTTATGCTCTTGATATTTTTTCAATGAATGAATATGAAAGATTTCCCTAAAAAATAAATGATATGTCACCATCACAAGAGATCTATCATTTTGGAAGATGCGTCACCAATTTATAGATTTTTGTCTATAAATTTGAATAAAATCTATAAATTTGAATTTGTTTTTTTTTAAAAAAAAATTAGTTAAGGATATTTTTGTTATTGGAAGTATTGTCAATTTTTAGTAGTTTGGATAAAAACATTCTCGCAATCTAAAGCTTGAGAGGAACATTAAAGTGGATGATAATTTGAGAAAATTTTTTTTTGTGAGTACATAACAAAGTAACAACAAATTACAACAAAGGGCTGGACAACCCAAACAAAAAGCCCCTAAATCACGGTATCAGAATTGGTAAAAAAAAAAAAGAGGCAATGCATCAAATGAATGACGTGGGTCTATTATTTCTTAGCACGACGTCCAAAAATACGAACCACCAATTAAGGCTGTAATATATGGCGTGTCAAAAATGACACAACCAAAAAAGTGTAAAAAAGAGCACAAAACTCTCTTTTGTTTTTTATGTGGACTTGTGGGTGGCCCAGGCTCATCATGTTAACGAGGTATAAATTTTAGCGTTGATTTTTGGATGCGATAATAATTAAGTTGTAGCAACTACTTTGTTACAACTACTATAAATATCTCATTATACACCTCGATGGCTTTCTTATCGACAAATTTGAATTCAATCTCATTGTACGAAATCTTATCCAGTTTTGACTAACAAACTCCGAATGATCAGTCAATGAACACCTAGGCAGCAAGGTCCCCCGGCATATATATATATACCAATATGTCATGGCTGCTGTCATCTATGTAGACTATTTTCATTTGGATTTTCAGGATTTTTCTTTTTGTAAGTCGAAGCAGAAAGCTCGTCCATAAACGACTTCAAAAAGCTTTGGCGTTTGTATTTCTTCCCCTTCAATATACAGTCCCAGAATGAGCTGGTGGTGGGCTAGAGCAATTGGCGCTGCAAAGGCACAAACTCTCTTACTCTTTCTATACGAGTAATTTTAATAATACGTGCACATCCTAACTCTCAGCTATTATGAATTTTAAGCAGAAGAAATACGAAGACGAAGAAACACCACCTCGAAGCTACAAGAGCGTGGGCCTGGTGATCGGCGTTACTGGCATCGTCGGCAACAGCCTAGCCGAAATCCTTCCGCTCCCAGGAACCCCAGGTGGCCCATGGAAGGTCTATGGTGTGGCGCGTCGCCCACGCCCCAAATGGAGCTCGGACCATCAACTCGAATACATCCAGTGCGATGTCTCCGACGCCGAGGAGACCCACGACAAGCTTTCCCAATTAACGGATGTCACCGATATTTTTTACGTCACGTGGGCCAGCCGACAAACCGAGGCCGAGAACTGCGAGGCCAACGGCGCCATGTTCCGCAACGTTCTCCGTTCTCTAATCCCAAACGCTCCGAATCTCCGCCACATCTGCCTCCAGACTGGCACCATGCACTACGTGGGACCCTTTGAGGCACGTGGTAAGATCATACCCCACAGTCCACCTTTTACGGAGGATTTGCCCCGATTGAATTACTTGCCAAATTTCTTTTACACACGGGAAGATATTTTATTTGAAGAAGCCAAGAATAAGGAGGGTTTGACTTGGTCCATCCACCGACCCAGCGTGATATTTGGATTTTCCCCCTATAGCCTGATGAACATAATAGGCACGCTCTGCGTATATGCTGCTATATGCAAGCACGAGGGGCTTCCCTTGAAATTCCCCGGAAGCAAATCGGCCTGGGAGTGCTACACCGTGGCTTCGGATGCTGATCTTATTGCGGAGCAGCAAATTTGGGCGGCGTTGGACACTAATGGTAAGAACGAAGCGTTTAATTGCAACAACGGAGACGTGTTCAAGTGGAAGCATCTTTGGAAGGCGTTGGCAGAGCGATTTGGGATTGAGGAGTATGGATTCGAGGTGGGTGAGAAAGTTAGGTTGGTGGAGATGATGAAAGACAAGGGTGGAGTGTGGGAAGAGATTGTGAGGAAGAATGAGCTGCAACCCACAAAATTGGAGGAAGTTGGGTTGTGGGGGTTTGCGGACGCGGTACTTTCTGGTGGGGATTTCGTGGATAGTATGAATAAGAGCAAGGAGCATGGGTTCTTGGGGTTTAGAAACTCCATGAATTCGTTTGTTGCGTGGATAGATAAGATGAAATTTTGCAAGATTGTGCCTTGAAAGAGTTAAATATGAATGCCCATGGCCATGGATGCGCTCACCATCATGTACGTTGACCGGCAATGGAATGTTTTGTAGCGAGAGAGGCTTACTTTTCTTTTTCTCTTTCTGCTCTCATTGCAGCCATGGTGGTTGGTAGATCGTACGTAGGTGGTATAAATTCGACAATCAACTCTTATGTTGTTGATTTCCTGTAATGGGAGTACAACTGAAGTAAAATGTATTTGTCTAATAAAGAAATGTTCTATGTTTGGAAAAAAGGAACATATACCCTCAAACTAAAACTTAATTTTACAAAATTATTAGGCCATGCCTTATCAAAATTAGGTAATGGTTTCCATTGAGAAAATACAAATTACCAAAAATAGCAAAAAGCTAATCCCAAATTGCCAAAACTAAAAACAAAAATCTTCAAATGCCAATTTGGATGGAGAAACAATGGAAGTTGAGGCTCAAAACGATGCTCATTGCTCACTGAGCACGTGAGCGCCAAATAAGTTTATTAAAATAACTTAAAACTAATATATTTACTAAGTTTATTCATTAAAATAACGTCTAGAATAAAATAAATTTTATTTTGTGCAAATTAAATTTCACATAAAAGAAATTATATGTAGCTCAATACAAAATATCATTCTTTGAAACTAAATATCTTGCAGCATAGATGAATTCTAGCTATATGTTATTTGGAAAAAAAAATTACGAGTAAAAACGATCTTTTAAAAAAAAATTATTATTATTATTTTTTGAAGCATATTAATTAAAAATTGGGCTTGATTCAAATCAAAAGTAGACCCTCATTGACCCATTACAAATAAAAATCTTAATTCCATCCTTAACTTGAGGCCTCAAAATTTAGTGAGCCGCCTAGTGAAGAAGGCCTTTATCAAATGACATATCCTCTTTTGACTATATGGCATCTTGCTTTTGTCGTTTCATATTCTCTTGTGTACTCATAAACTGTCTGTGTCAAAGAATACTTGGGCAATCTCAATCGTCAGTGAAATTGGGGCAGGCCATGACTTTTCAAATGGGGATAAAAAGAGCAAGAAGAGAAGAAAGCCAACTTTTTTTTTTTGAAAAGAAGAAAGCCAACTTGAGTTAAATGATATGTAACCTCGGAAGATATGGCCAGAGGCCAATACGTACGTGGGCATACCAAAACCAGTACACTACCGGCCACACGTCTTCATTGTGGTCACTAATGTTACAGAGAAGGAGGGAGGGGGACCGGGGTGGGCATGGTCCCCTCCAAATAAGGATAAAAAAATAATAAAAAAAATTAAAAAAAGTAAAGTTAAAGTTTTAATTTTAGTTATTTGGCCCCCTAAAAAAAAAAAAATTGGCTCTATTTTTAATTTTGTTGGCCCATACCCACAAAGTTTTTTTTTTTTTTTTTTTGGCCCTTACTTTCAAATGTTCACTCTTTTTTGGCCCTTACGGTAGTCTTTAGTTTATAAAAAACAATCAAAATAATTTTTTTTGATAAAAAAATTCTAAAGAACCGAAAAAAAATTTTGGTTGGTCCCCTCCCATAAAATTTCCTGGATCCGTCCCTGCTAATGTATGTCGACATTTTTAGTCCAATCACATTGCAGGAAATCTCATCGATCTAAGACTTTAATTAGAAGTTCCAGCTGATTTCATTGACTCGTCGGCACAGAGCTAGCAACCGCGCGCATAAATTAACGACTCATAGCGTCATATGTGTCTGGATTAAGGCCGAGAGCCTGTGCCGCTCCCGATCACACGCTCTTCTTCAGTTATAATTTTTTTTTTCTTGATTTTCATCCTTCTCTTTCTTTCCCCTTCAGAATGAGTTGGTGGTTGGCTAGAGCTGTCGGCGCTGCAAAGGCACAAACTCTTACCCTTTCTGTGATAAGCGGGCGCACATGCTAATACGTGCAAATGCTAACTCTTAGTTATTTTGAATTTAATTTGCAGAACAAATATGACGTCGAAGAGGCACCACCTCGAAGCTACCACAGCGTAGGCTTGGTGATCGGTGTGACTGGCATCATCGGCAATAGCCTAGCTGAAATCCTCCCACTTCCAGACACCCCCGGCGGCCCATGGAAGGTCTACGGTGTGGCGCGCCGTCGACGCCCCAAGTGGAACGCGGATCATCATCCAATAGAGTACATCCAATGCGACGTCTCTGATTCCCATGACACCCAACTCAAGCTTTCCCAATTAGCCGATGTCACCCACATCTTTTACGCCACGTGGACCAACCGAGGCACCGAAGCCCAGAACTGCGAGCCCAACGGCGCCATGTTCCGCAACGTGCTTCGCGCTCTAATCCCAAACGCTCCGAATCTCCGCCACATCTGCCTCCAGACCGGCACCAAACACTACGCCGGACCCTTCGAGACCCTTGGCAAGATCAAAACCCACAGCCCGCCTTTTACAGAGGATTTGCCCAGATTGAACGTGCCGAATTTCTACTACACCCAGGAAGACGTTTTATTTGAAGAAGCCAAGAATAAAGATGGGTTGACTTGGTCCATCCATCGCCCCAACCTGATATTCGGATTTTCCCCGTATAGCCTGATGAACATAATAGGCACGCTCTGCGTATACGCCGCTATATGCAAGCACGAGGGGCTTCCGTTGAGATTCCCTGGAAGCAAAGTCGCCTGGGAGTCTTACTCGGTGGCTTCAGATGCTGATCTTATTGCGGAGCAGTATATATGGGCGACGGTGGAGCCTAATGCATGGAACGAAGCGTTTAATTGCAACAACGGAGACGTGTTCAAGTGGATGCATCTTTGGAAGGCGTTGGCGGAGCAATTTGGGATTGAGGAGTATGGATTCGAGGAGGGTGAGAAAGTTAGGTTGGTGGAGATGATGAAAGACAAGGGTGGAGTGTGGGAAGAGATTGTGAGGAAGAATGAGCTGCAACCCACAAAATTGGAAGAAGTTGGGTTGTGGTGGTTTGCGGATGCTGTACTTTCTGGTGGGGATTTCATAGATAGTATGAATAAGAGCAAGGAACATGGGTTCTTGGGGTTTAGAGACTCCAAGAATTCGTTCGTTGCGTGGGTAAATAAAATGAAAGTTAACAAAATTGTGCCTTGAAAGAGGTAAATGAAATGTTTTTGTTGTTATAAATATATAATGGAATGATTTTGTTGCTGTTTATTTAGTACACTTCCAAAGGCGACGTTACAGTAAAAATTTTGGTGTTTGTAAAAAAAAAATTAAATTAAGGATATTTGTTTATGATACCATGTTAAATCATGATCATCTTTCTTAAAAGTTTTAATTTATGAGATAATTAGTAATTTATTAATTTAATATGGTATCAGAGCCAAAGACCCTGAATTCGAACATTGATTCTATCATTTATTTCATTTTAATTAAATATTTTACGTGCTGAGTTTCACTTATTATAAGAGAATTTGAACTCACACATGAAAGAGAATGTTAATTAAATGATTAAATTTATATCTTCTTATCAGTTTAAACTTTAAAAAAAAATTAATGATTTTAACATTAATTGCAGCACACACGTGTTGTATAATTAGGTGAGTTCGTGGTTTCACAAGAGAAAAGGAACGAAAATTTTATAACATGCATTTTATTGGCATGTATGTCAAAGTATAATAGTTGTGCCTATAGAATTGAAGACACCAAGTGTTTTGGTTGTAATTGTCTTGCTGAGGATCAGACCTCAGATCACTATTTATAAGGGATAATGTACATAGTTTTAAACTTTGTACTGAAACAGAGAAAACAACTACTAGCTACTGGACAATAAGAGACACGATGAACAAAGCAACCTGCCATGCAGGATTAAGGCCGTGGAAGATGGAGAAAATATACACCACATGTTTGCTGTTTGACAGCCGTATATTTCCTTGAAATCAGGATGTCTCACGGTTATGAATCTTCTTGAAGTTTGGTTATCTCACAACTCTCTTTCTTTGACAAAAGTTTGTCTTGATTTGTAACTTTAGCTTTAGGTCCAATAGTGCCACATCAATAATTGCGACCATTATCACCTTCGTTTCGATAGCATTTTAAACTTGGGGAGGCAAAATTTGTATCGCCTTGTTAAGGAAAAGCAAGTTCGTCCTATGGAGTAGATCGTTTGTCATTTATGGTTCTCATCATGTTGTCATTGATGCGTGCATCCACGTGGCTACTTGAATTATGTTTAAGGGACTTCTCTCGGTTTCACTCATCTTGATTAGGAGCCTCACTTTCTCTAGTGTTCAACATATGATTTTTTATTTTTGGAATCAACAATCAAATTTTCTCACATATAGTGCCAACTAAAATATCAGTTGATCGATGACACTCAAACTGTAAACCAAGACAAGCTATATATAAGAAGGATTTGAAGTTAATCACAAAGATCCTTGCTAGATGTTCAAGCCGAAGATTATTCCAATACTTAAGCTAGTAGATTGAGCTTAAAAGAGGAGATTATTAAAAACCAAAAAAAAAAAAACTTGGTGTTTGTTTACAGGGAGTAGTCTCCCACTCCTTTCACCTATGGATTGTGGGCTCAAGAAAATAGTCAAAATACCATTAGGAATATTCCTCCCGGCCGCCAGGAATATCAGGAAGTTGGGGTGCTTATGAGTTATGTGGCAAGGTAATCATTCCCTGTGGTCGTTCCTTTTGGTTGTCACTCTTGTTAGGTTTGAGCAATCATTTTCATTGGCCAACTCAGCTTATTAAAGGGTGTAGTGTAAAAAAAGACTTCCTGAGTGGGGCCCAAGTTCATAAGACAAATATCAGGTACACGAATCTTTTCTTTTTCCTAATTTAAATGACCCATTATTCATTCATTCTTTTTTCGGTTACAATATCTAAATATTTAAGTTGCATATATATATATATATACATCGGTCACACACCCCTGCGGTGCACTGCTGGTGTTTGTAACAAGTCCAATATCTTAACTGTCGTGTGGAATAATTACATGCAATGGATATCAAACTTGCAAAAATTACTGTTTCCAGCCCAACCGAACGGATCCAACTGGCTGCACAACTGCTCAACTATAAAGTAGGTCTACAATTACATCGTATTATACGTTCATTAGCTGTAAGGTGCAAGAGAGAGCTAATTATTATATTATATTTATTTATTTATTATTTTCCTTTTTGTCTTTTTGCCTGGTGGGCCATTACAAAGGTCAAAGCTCGCGTGCGGGTCGTTTTATTTCATTTTGCATGCTGTATGCCAATTTTGACCGCAGAGCCAACCGTTGCTGTCGAAAACGACATCGTTTCCATTTTCTAATTTGTTATTTTATTTCCTTCTGGACAACGCAATTTAAAAATACCGTCCATCGTGTGGCTGCGGAGGCACCTTTACGATTCTTGTCGCTTTGCGATATTATTATTATTATTATTATAGATCACCCGCTAGCTTTCCCCTCCACCTTCTCGTTCGTCGGATCGTCCAACGACCCGAGAATTTGCCCCCCCTCTCTCGCTCTCGCTCTCGCTCTCGTTTTCTTTTCTCTCTTTCCATTCTTACTGATTTTAGAATCTAATCTCTACCCATCGATTGGCTTTATCAATGTTGTAGGCTTGTAGCGAATTTCGTTGCTAGATTGATTGAAATATCCCGATTCGGCTAGGGTTGCTTTATTCCCCTTTTTCTCTGTACAGATATTGTTTGTTGTTGCTGCTATTACTGTTTTTCCATCTCCAATCGTGGTTTTTTGAAATGGCTTCGAGTTTTGATCGGTGGGAGAAGGATCCCTTCTTCTCTGCGGCCGAGGAAGTTCAGGAATCTGCGGACAGGTACCCCGTTTCATTTTTTATTTGCATTCTACTTTCAGCTGTTAAACATTTGTAATTTTGTCCTAAATTTTTATATTTTATTTGTTTGGTAGCCAAGAAAAAAGTGCTGAAAAGATTAGAAGAATTGAACCGTAATTTGAATTTTGAATCGTATTACACGGTTTTATTGGTAGGATTTTGAGCGTTGGCTTTTGTTCTTTTAAGCCCCAAAAAATGAAAGCTTGTGATTTAGATTTTCTTCTTTTCTATGATTTTCCCCACATTTTGTTGCAACCAAATGCAGCATTGGGTCTTTTTTTTTACCCCGTATTGTGTATACCAGGCTCTTTGGTTCACTCAAACACGGACAGATGTATGGTTATTCATCGCAGGTTCTCATTCACTTTCAACGTTAAATGCTGGGTTTGAGCTGGGTTTTATTAATATTATGTTATTCTTATTTTTTTGTGGTTATTAAGGATGGAATCTACGTATAGAACTTGGATTCACGCAAAGAAAGACTCTTCTGGCATGTGGGATTCTGAAGAACTCTGCCGGGATCTTCATACTGCCCATGGCACTACCAAATGGCAGGTAATCTCCCACCTTCTGCCCGTGCTTGTACATAATTTGGTTGATTGGGGCTGTTCTTATAGCAGTGTAATGAATGTCTGATTGAATCTTCTGGGTGGCAATGCAGTTAGAAGAGTTTGGACGGGCTGTCCAGTCAAGTTACGGTAAAAGCTCAAGTGACGATGCAAGAGCCAGGCACCATGAATTTATAATCGCAATAGAAGACCAGATTTCGAAAATTGAAAATTCATTACAAGAATCCGCTCTTTCAGAGGGCAAGGCATCATTGCCTTGGGTGCGTTTAGACGAAGGAGAATGCGATGAACTTGCATTGTTTCTTTCGGGGCCATCAACATCCGAGGACAAAACTCCTGTAAAAAGTAATCAAAGGGACATTGAAAGTTCACAAGTGACAGATAATGATTCAGCCCCTGATTGTTTAAAGAACTCACGCCATTCAGCTGAGTTGGGGTCCGTGGAGGCTAGGGATGATAAGTCACATGGGCATAGGAGGACCGCTAGTGCTAGTGCTGACATTGGTTCTTGGAAAATTGTCGTGCCTGACGATGTAAACCAGCAGAATTCTTTTAATGGGCAGACTGGGTTACCTGTACGGAAGATCCCTAGTTTATCAGGATTCCTAGGTTCCATGGAATCTGCATCAAAGTTGAAGTGGCCAAAGAATGGTTTCAGGAAGTGGAAGGCAATGGATGGTCAACAAGCAGCTGATACTGCACTATTGCGATCTCCTCAGTTGTCTAGGGTGTGTGTCCAATGACTTTACTCTGTTTCTGAGCTTAAGACTCTTGATTAGTCTGCTTCTTGATTTCTATATGCGCTGTAGCACTCATAATGATTTTAATTTTTATTTTCCCAAAAAGGGCATTAATGCATGCTATGAAAGGAGCAAGAGTTGCCTGGATAGTTGTGATGATTGTTATGATAAGCAACTTTATGGCTGGTATGGAGCTATTCAGAGACAACTTCAAAGGTCTCAGTACCAGATGCAATATAGCCGGCCTGTTCAAGTGATTTTTTGGATTGTTATTCTCTTATGCTTGATTGGTAAGCTTTTCTGAAAAACTTTGCAGCATCTGTTGTGATATCAAAATTGCATTTGTGATAATAATACCTAGAATTGTCGGCATGTTTCTTCTTTTTATGAACTTCCACCACTTGCACATAGTTGAGTTTCTTTTCAAATTTATTTGTTCCATGCTTCAGTCGTGAGTTAGAAGGAAGGGCTTGAGATGATTTGTTGTATCCTGAACTGGGATTGATCATTAACAAACACAACTTCCATAGTTCTAAATGAAATGGATAGGGTTGAAAGATATCACATCAATCATTTCACAAAGTGATAGATTGTGCCATGTCAGCAAGTGGTATCAAAATCATTGTCTATGCCTCTGTCAAGTGCTGTTTATTTGCTGGGTTTTCTGTTGAGTGAAGACACTTGAGAGTCAGGTGGTACTAGTGAGTTTAACTAGCCTAATATGATTCTCAATAACACCACCCAAATAGATTGGCCTTAAAAGATGTGCCCAGTGGAAGACCAAGGTACTTCGAAGGCAAAGAAGACACCCCACAGCCCAAAATACCAACCAAACCATCAACATTAATAACATTCCCCACAAGAATTGCACATTCTCAACAAATAGAATAAGAACTCCCAATTGACATGATCATAAGCCTTCTCAATTTCCAACTTGCATAGAACTCGAGACTAACCAGATCTAATTCTACGATCCATACATTTATTGACTATAAGAAAGAAGTCAAGGATTTGCCTACCTTTGACAAACGCACTCCGAGGCTTGGAAATGATTTTTCCACAACCCTACTCAACTTATTGGCAAGGACTTTGGCAATAATCTTGTAAGCTCCACTCATTAGACTAATAGGGCGAAAATCCTGAACATTGATTGCCCCAAATTTCTTTGGGATAAGAGCAATGAAAGTGGCATTAAGAGTTTTTTCAATCTTGCTTCTAGCATGAAAATCATGGAACATGTCCATACTATCTTCTTTGATCACATCTCAGCAAACTTGATAAAAAGCCATAGTAAAACCATCAGGGCGTCTTATCATTGTTTATACCTTTCACCACCTTAAGGATCTCACTCTCCTCAAATGGTCAAACCAAGAGGCTTCCTCCTCTTCAATGGAATCAAAAGCAAGGCCATGCAGCTTGGGCTGCCAAAAACCTGCTCAGTCTCATAGAATTGTATAGTGTGTTCTCTAATCTTAGTTTCTCTCTTTCTAGTTGCGTGTTTCTCTTGTATACTTTCTATGTACCTGAGTTGCGTCTTTCGTACTTTTTAATGAAATTTCAATTATTTATCCAAAAATAAAATAAGGATGCCTTCACTCATTCTTATAACTACAAATTCAATTGGTCAATTTCTTATGTACTTTGGAGTAGTTGCAGACAAGCTTGTTTGAATATGTGCACTGCTTCTAATTTAGCTAGTATATATTTGAAAGTAATAATGAAGAGGGAGCAGATGGAACTATTTGAAATTTTTTTGTTAAAAACTCTTCAATGTAATGGAAAACCCAATGAAATGTATGTTGTATTTGGAACAATTTTTATGTGCTATATTCTTGGAAAAATTGTCTTCTAGTGGCCACTACAGTTATTTGTCAAGGGCCTATTATGGCGCTTGTTTTTTTTAGTCATTTTATAGCCCATGCAGTCAAACATTGCTGTCCATTAACCTTTTAAAACAAACTACAAGGAGTTTTTTGCCGTAAGAGCAGTAGCTAGAAGCAGGAAATTCTAACTCCCCCTGTAGTATGTAAGATGCTTCTACCTCCCAGTTGTATACTGACTCGTTGTTTATGTTGTTCATCCTTGGATACTTTGTAATTTGGATTATTTCTACCTCTCTTGTTCACCCAGCACTAACGTAGACAGCTGTTAAGTGTGTTTTGCTGACTCATTCCTGAAGAAATGCGAATGCATACATAGGCTCATACTTCTTTTAGGGTCAGGGTGCTCCAAATCAATAAAAAGACCCTGCTTCCTTGAGGAAGAATGTGATATTTGGAAATTAATTTTCCAATCACACTTGCAACTTAAAGAATTTTGATTTCTCCCTTAAAAGCATGTTGCTGGTTTGTCAAAGAAGTACTTTGTCTTCATAGAATCTCTAGGAGACTGAAACCTCTCTGTGCATCCAGTTTTCTCCATCTGTATCCCGAGTCCAAAGCACAAAGAATCTTTGTTGTTTGTTATTTAATTGGTCTTGCGGTCATCAAAAGTGGAAAAAATTGACTGATATGTATACATTTGTTTTCTGGAAAGTTGACTTCGTCTTGGCGTGTGTTTCCAATTTCGTTTGAAGCTTATATATGTAATTCTATAGTTGGCAGTCTGGGATGGTATCATTTAATTGACATTTTTTTTCTTCTTTTTGTTGGGGGTGGGGGAAGGTTGGGTTGGTTTGTCCTTGGTGGTACTTTCCTTTACGGAGGCTTATGCTTTTTGTTTCTCTTCCGCAGTTTTAGTTGCATTCCGTGCAGTGTAGAAGGATCTACGTTCGTTCTTCATCTGGCATTTTGTAGATGGTGGCAGTATTTGGATCAGTGGAGATCTCGGGGAATGTGAATGTCACTGGATTTTGGATGAAACGAAGGTCTTGTCATTCTTTGGCACACAATATCAAGTGCTGGGTGGTTAGGGCAGCCCCTTCTCCACTATTTTTTTTTTTTTTTTTCTTAATTTTCCTTTCCAATTTTGATTTCTTTGATGAAGGGGTAAACTCTATTGTATCATAAGAGGCAAGGAAAATGGCAAAGAAAGTTGGCATAGGGTTGTAATTCAAAACATGCGAGATTTCTGCGTATATATAAGTATTTTAGTGGAGTTGCATTTGTTTTCCTAACTGATCCTACATTTGTGTACATTTTCTCCATGTTTTTCCGGCGGTTGCTTTATATTTTCCCTTGTAATAATAATGCTTGTGAAATCCTAAGAGGTAGCTCAATTGGTTAGGATTACACTTAATGAAGCGAAAGTTACTAGTTTGAATTCCTCTTATCCCTCTTGAGTGGATATGTTTTTTTTTTTAAAAAAAAAAATGCTTATATAAGGGAAGAAATATTTAGACGTGTATGAAGATGGTGCATCACACACTTTGGCTCCGTTTCCTTCGATGTAAAATGATTTTCAGAAAATATTTTTCACATTTTACGGTGTTTACTACGATGTAAAATGGTGGTCAAAAATTTCGGTTTGACCAAAAAACCTTTACATTTCTAGGGAAAATGGTTTACACTTTTTAAATTCGTAAACCATTTTTCCTGCTCAATCCAAAAAAAACCTGACGCTCTCCTGATTACAAAAAAAACCGAACCCCCCCCCCCCCCCCTCGACTCCTCACCTTCACGCACTCTCCTTCACCTTCACCTTCACCTTCACGCACAGCTGCTGATTCTCCTTCACCTGCACAGCTCATCTCTCTCTCGGCCGAGCTTCACTCTTCAAGCCCGATGCAGGTACTCTCATCTTTCTCTTTCTTTGTTGAACTATATGTATGGAGTGATTCAAATCTACGAATTTCTCTTGGTAATTTTCGTATGATTTTGGTTTCTTTCTCTGTTGGACAACTGGAAATCATGGAGCGATTTTGATTTTGGTTTCTTTCCCTATTAATGTATCAGATTTGCGATTTAGGTTTTGGGTCTAGGGTGTGGATTTTGGAAAATGAGAACTTCTATGATCTTTGTTGTTATAGGCTGTTTTTGGTTGTTGATTCTTGGAAGTTCTGACTTTGAGATGAACCTCAACCGAATGGGTTTTTATTTCCTTTTGATTTTCTGGTTTTGTGATGGCAGATTGGGGTGGATTTTTTGTGGCTCTTGGCTCTTTGCTTGATTCTGGTTGCTGTGGAGTGGTTTTGAAAAAAAACCATTAGGCTCTGTGTTAGTCGTCCCATCTAAAGCTGCAATAAACTGCCTTCAATTCTTTGAGCTCCACTTTATCTTGTTTATCTTTTTCCTTATGTTATTAATTTGAACATTTTTTCAAACAAAAATTTTAAAAAACATCTAAAAAACCAATTTTTTTGAAATTGGCTGTACAGAAAATTTTTAGATCCTCTGTCCTCTTTCCCCTCAAGGCCACTGCAAAATTGATACATTAGATAATGGTCAATCTCCCTAGTTTCTTCCATCGCTATGGTCGTTGCTTCCTTTTCTTTCATTTGATCGTGTGATCAATTTGGGTCATCAAAAATGAACTAGAAAAAGTTCCTCTTACTCCTCCTAAAAGAGGAAATTCTATCACTACTGGTTTTGGTCCTCGGAGCCAAATTGTTTGAAAAGAAGAAATTCCTACTTCAGTATTTTAATCTAGCAGCTCACTAGCTACTTTCCTTTTAAGATCCTTTAACGTACACCTGGTCCCCCAAAACCAAATCTCATTTATAGTTAATACATGAAAACCCATGGTTTTATAAACCAAATGGGATTGATGCTTTCCAGACTCAAGGACTTTAGGTATTGAATTAGAAACCCAATGATCCATCGGGCAAGAGGATCAGTTGCCAACATCACATGTACCTACAACATATACACACTAATTTCAATACCCAAAAGGTGAAGTAAAAGGCGAGTAGAGAGTCCTCCTATTTGTGTACTCAAAAAACAGATGGAAAGAAAACAAAACAGCACCCTACAAATTAACTAACACTCAGGATGAATTGATGACTTATGACATCATTCAGACCAACCAATTATACTTCCTCTGCAATGTTTTTCCTGATGATGACCATTCTCTGACAACATATGGAGTTTTTTCTACAACAAATGCTTGGTCTTTCTCGATCTAGTATAATGCCTTGTTTATTTCAAGTTGGTTTTGTTTTACTCTGATAAATTATGCAACTGTTAAGACAGATTCCCTTCCCTCCTCGTGCCCACAATTATGGGATTCTGTTCTCTTTTTTGATAGATGGGTGGCATTGTAAATGCTTTAATATGATGAATTTGTTTTTATTCATTTGTTATTTTGTGTAGAAATATTTCTACAAATGGGCCACATAACCTTGCTGCATCTGCCTAGGGATATCTTTTCTAACATGATATTTGGAATATTTCGAAGTTTACCCTTTTATTACTCTAGGAAGAGATGCAAAACCTAACAAAAACATGTTTTTGCACCGTCCAAATGAAACGACCTTAAAGGGTCCCATGTGGTTGAAGCTAAATTACCTCTGCTTCTTTATTGCACCTCAAAGTAGATCGATTAAAGTGCCCTATACAGCGGAGCCTGTCTAATTTTCAACAGAAAATTTTGGCTGCAAGGGCCATCCATCCATATTGAAGGCGGCCTTGGGAATTAGAAAAGAAGAAAAGAAAGAAAAAGGCTCATTGATTCCTGAAATCCTGTGTCCGCTTCTGTGTTCTAGACATGTGGGGGACCTTATTTGCTGTGCTCTCTCTCTCTTTACAGCCTGTAACGAACTTTCTTCCCTCCAGTCTTTTGTCGTTGCTGCTCTGTTTGTCTGTCTCTTTCTCGTCCGCCCACATTCACGTCTTAGGGGTTAACAATGGCTTGGGGGCATGGTGGTGGTGGAGGAATGAGATGTTGAGCAGCGCAATGTTTTGGTTAGGGAATTTGAATTGAAGGGTCTAATATATTCAATTAAATAAGTCCGATTAAGGTTTGACCTATATGACATGATTTGATACCTAACATTTAGGGTTGAAGTGGGAGTTTTTCTACAACATATGGACATAGCAGTTTGCTCTGTTTTTGTTAAATAGTAAGTTGATGAAAAATATTAAAATATTAATATGATTTATTGCTTATTGCTTATTAATATGATTTATTGATTTATTGGAATCCTGTACAAGTTTTGAGGATGAATTGGAAACAATGCATATATGATTTATTGCTTTTTGCTTATTTTTATGTTGTTTGTAGATGGATGAAACAATTCTTTCGACAGTTACGATCACAGTTGCATCTGTTCTTGCTGTTGAGCTTGTAATCTTAAAAGATATTAGATTTAAGAGAGTATTACGAAGGGAACCTCATGTTAAACGAGAGTATGAAAGAGGGATTTATATGGATAGTATTCTTTATGGAAGCAGACGAGATTGTTTTGACCAAATAAGAATGAGTCCTGTATCTTTCTTTGAATTATGTAAAATTCTTGCTGAGAACAACCTTATACGTGAGACCATTCACATGTCTATTAAGGAACAAGTGTTGATATTTTTACACATTATTGGGCATAATGTGAGGTTTTGAGTGGTTGGTGGAAGGTTATATAGATCAATTAGGTCTATTCATTGATATTTTAAGGTTGTACTTGGAGGAGTCTTGACGCTATATAAACATTTAATTAAACAACCTGATAACTCTACTCCGTTGGAAATAAGGAATAGCCGAAGGTTTTACCCATACTTTAAGGTAAGTTTTAAAATTTGATTTTTTTTTTTTTAAAAAAAAAAAATTCAAGTAATTTGTCAAATTAACGTAACTTGTATTGGTCTTCATTAGGATTGTGTTGGAGCAATAGATGGAACTCATATTCAGGCATCTGTTCCAGTTGAAATCCAAGGAAGGTTTCGTGGTCGAAAAGATCGAACAACACAAAATGTGTTAGCTGGCATTACTTTTGATGTAAAATTAATAATTTTTTATATTAATAGTTTTTTAAAAATATTTTTAAAAATTAAAAAAATTAAAAATTGTTTTTAAAAATATTTTTTAAAAAAATTGATTTTCCGTGCGCGAGGTAAACACCGTAAAATGTTTTCAGTGAAAAATATTTTCAGAAAAAGTGACTTTCCTGAAAATATTTTTTGACAAAAATAATTTTACGTCGAAGTAAATGAAACCTTTGTGTACGTTTGGACTCGAGAGTTTTTTCATCATCGGAATTAGTTGTTTCATCTTCTCCCTGCATTGACCGATCCCTCAACTATTTTCCTGGTCTGTTTAATTAGTACAGATTACATGCATTTTCTGTTCTGCATTTTTACCAAATGTTTCTTGGGGTCTGGAAGGAATCCAGTGTGGGTAGTTTGTCAGTTTTTCTGACTGATGGGTACGAAGCAGTGGGCAATTCATATAAAGGATACCGCTGGCGTATTAAATCAGTCAATATCTGTAATAACTGTCATCATGCAGCAGCCAAAAACAGAGCTAGAAAATGGTTGATGTCTAATCTATTAAGTTGTACTTACCATACAATTTATAAAAATATAATTACGCGTTTAAATTAAAAAATAAATAAATAATTAAAAAAGTAAAAATTAAAGAAGATACAAGAAAATGTAACAGAAAAGGATGTTTCTTCACTTTTTTTAATGATTTTTTAAAATTTAAAAAAAAAAAAAATTATGAATGAGTATTTTTGTCATTTTGCTGGTTTCATTAAAATTTGATATAAAATCTTAACTTACGGTTGATTGAAAGGGTTGATAGATTAGAACCCCACATTATAGTTTTCGAATTAAAGGAAGTTTCCCTTTTTTCTATACATAAATGTAAAGGGTTAATATTATTAATATTAATATTATTATTATTATTTATTTATTATTATTTTTTTTTTCATATTTGGCCTATTGCATCTCACAAATTAATTATTAAATTGGTGGACATATATAGATCTCACATGAGTCAATAGTAAACCTCATAAATTTAATAGTTAATCTATTAAATTTGTAAAAGAATATAAACAACTTATTGAATCTTCTGTGTTTGCAGGCATACGTTTGCTCCTCGGTGTCCACACATTAAACTTATGGTAGTATCATAGTATGGAGTGTGAGTGAACTCACGACACAATAGTTTCAATATTCATCTTATTTTTAACCAACGTAAATAGATTAAGGGCCAAACAAATGAAACAGATTCTGGCAGGTAAGGTTGACCCAAGAAATTCTGCCAATATATATAGGCGACAATCAATAAACCTTAAAAAAAAAAACAAAAACAAAAAGTAGACGACATAGATGATAATGGGCAGTGGTTGAATTAGACAAAAGATGAACTAATTCATGATCTGGGCTGCTCTGTTAAGGTATCTGTAACAGAAATAGGAGCCGGCAACCAAGAGCGGGACGAAGAACTCGAGGAAACCCGCATACGTGGCCTTTCCGTCATCCTTGATCACAAAAGCAGTCATCTCTTTCTTCTTGGATTCGTTGTAGGGGACTTCCTTGGCGTCTCCGTCTTGGACTGTGTATCCTTCAAGAACACCCACTTGGTATTTTCGGAGCAAGTTTTGAGCTGCCTTGCTGTGTCCAACAACCTCGAAGTCCTTTGTCGCATCTTTCCCTGCCGACTCTATCAGCACCTCTTCTCCTCCCGGGTGCTCGTCCAGAAACTTTGTCACGTTCAACACCTGATAAAAGAAAAATAGTCAATTCTAAATTATCACCCGCCCTAGCTAAAACCTGTGAACACAGAGAGAGAGAGAGAGAGAGAGAGAGAAGGATTTACTCTGCCGTTGACGACAAGCCAGCAATCTTTCTTTGATTTGTGCTGGGCAACCTGCGAGAGTGTGAAAACTCTTTCTGCCATAACTTACTTGACTTCGAGAAGAATGTGTGTGTTGAAATGAGAAATTCGTGTTGATTAATGCATGTAAGCATCGAGTGCGGAATTTGTAGGAGAAATTAAGCAGGTGGGGTGGTGCTGGTAGGCACTATGCACGCGAGCAACCGCCCCTTCTGATAGTGAGTAGGATAGGTCACGTTGTTTACAGGAAAAAGTTGACTATTAGTTGGTGACTTGGTGAGAAAATGGGGATTAAGGGTTTTGTTGACCTCCCTATTTTCTGCCCCTCCAATATATATATATATATATATATATATATATATAACAAAAATTAAAGAGTTTCCGGGTGGGGCTGTTAAAGAGAGAAATGCTACGCACACTCTTATTCTCATACTCCTTGACATGACTTTTAAAATTACTATTATATCATATAGTGTAAAAGTATGAATGTGTATAATCACTTAAAATAGGAGAATCACTATTGAATAATCCATTATCCATTCAAAAAACAAAAGAATAATGCTACACACACGCTCACTTTCTCTTTTCCATTTCTATTTCCTTAAGTGGTTTTTTAAAATTATTATTGAAATTGAGACGAATCATTATTAAATTTTATCTAATAATAATGTTAAACCCACCTAAAGACTTGCAAAAATGAGAGTGAAGGAGTGAAAGTATGTCTAACATTACTCAAAACAAAATACTCGGAGTAATATGGTCCACCTGCAACTGATATGACCCTAAGGACAATTATGTCACCATCCCATTATATGTCAAAAAAGGAGGAAGCAAAAAGAAACATGACATAATTTTCCTAAACTTGAAAGACATTCTAGATTTTGCCAAACAGTCTCTTTTCTTTTTTGGGTTTCTTCTGTTATGAAAACACCATCACCTTATTGGAATATGAAGATGTAATGAGAGCACTATGTGCATGGATTGGCTAAGCCTCATGACCATCATTAGGATTAACTAGCATGTAACCCGCACTATGTGCGGGATTCTTCATTATAATTTAATTTCAAAACTTAAATGCATCACATCGTACTTTTCATTATACGTTAAAATATGTGTGTGAAAATACATACTAAAGGTTATACACCAGTAAATTACTGTACTGAACATGTATTTTTTTTTTTTTTTGAAATGTACCAAACATCTACTTAATGAAAAGTATAAAAGAAAAAATAAAAATGGTAAGAAGGACACTTGAATTCTGATGATCAAAATATTAATAGAAAATTAGTAGGAAACTCTGATATTGTTGATGTGATACTTATTATATTGTAATATAAATAAAACCCATAAAGTTCTAATTATTTTAGAAAAAATACAGAGTAAAATAAATAAACTCTTCTCTCTTCTTTTTAATACAAAATAAAACACACATTTCACTCAATATTTAATGCAGTCAAATAAATTTCTTTCCACACTTCCAAAAAATGCTAGAAAATTCGAGTAAATCACAAAAAAAAAAAAAAAAATCTAATAAAATATTTAAATGAATTAAAACATAAAATCTTATTGGTGTGATACCTATTATATTTCAATACAATGAAACTTTCTAGAGAAACAAACATAAAAATAATTAATTTGCAGTCGTGAAGAATTTATACATAGATACACAAAGATAAATCCAAAAATGATATGATTAGCATTCTACAAAAATGAAGAAGAAGTATCTATGTATCTATTTATACATAGATCCCCTAGCATATAACTCGCGCTATATGTAGGGTTCTTGATTATATTTGATTTTAAAACTTAAACGCATCTTCATTTTTTTATTATTATTATTAATTACAAGCTAAAATAGTCATGTTAAAAAAATCAATCATCAGTACTCTTTCAATAAAAAGACATGCTAAATGTTATATTTAAATACAAATAAAATTCACATAATTCTGAATATTTGAGAAAAAAAAAATTATACATACAAAATAAAACAAAATCTTTCAATCAAGATTTAATGCAATCAAATAAATCATCTATCTTATTTCATTGAAAATAAAACCTATATAATTCCGAATATTAAGAAAAAATAAGCAAAACAATATTGCTTTCAAAAGTAGAGGAAAAAAAAAAACTTAAAAATATGCTTGAAAATCGGAGTAAATTACAAAAAAATAAAAATAAATCCATAAACATTCAAATGAATTAAAACATAAGACCTTTAATTTTAGTTTAATTTATATAAATTAGAATATTTTAAAACATTGTTGGTCTGAAAGAAAAAAAAAAAAAAAAAAAAAGTTAAGAAGGATAATTACCTCCAAGTTGAATTTTTAGGCCAATAGATTATGTTTTTGTTAATGTTGGAGAGTGGAGAAAGAGAAAGATACAGAGGGAGAGAAAAAAGGGAAGAGATATTAATGTTGGAGAGTGGAGGGAGAGAGATGTTTTCTTTTTTTTTTGAATTTAAGAGAGAGAGATGTTGAATGAGAGTGAAAGACTTGGAGAGAAAAGAGAGAGAGAGAGATGTGGAGAGAGAGGAAAAAAGAAGAAGAGAGAGAGAGATATATGAACCGGTTTAAGAGAGAGAGATGTAGAATGAGAGTGAATGACTTGGAGAAAGAAAAGAGAGAGAGAGAGAGAGAGAGAGAGAGAGACGTTGAGAGAGAGGAAAAAAAGAGAGATAGAGAGAGAACAAAAATATGAACCGTTCAATTTTTAACTGTTCACTTTTTAAAATAATGAGTTAAAAAATGGGTTTACTCTTTAAAAAAATTGGACTTTCAATCAAGATTTAATGCAATCAAATAAATCATCTATCTTATTTCAATACAAATAAAACCTATATAATTATGAATATTAAAAATAAAAGGCAAAATAATATTGCTTTCAAAAGTAGAGAGAAAAAAAAAACCTTAAAAATATGCTTGAAAATCTGAGTAAATTACACACTCACAAAAAAAAAATCCATATTCAAATGAATTAAAACATCAGACCTTTAATTTTAGTTTAATTTATATAAATTAGAATATGTTAAAACATTGTTGGTCTGGAGCCAAAAAAAAAAAAAAAAAAGGTAAGGACTCCAATTTGAATTTTTAGGCCAATAGATTATGTTTTTGTTAATGTTGGAGAGTGGAGAAAGAGGCCATGATTCAGAGCAAGCCAGGCAAAAAACTTTTTTTTTTTTTTTTTTAATATTTTGATTAAAAAAAAAAAAAATTGCCGGCGTGCCAAGCACGCCGGTGTGCTCTTTATCTTCACCCGTGGAGAAAGAGAAAGATAGAGATTGAGAGAAAAAAGAGGAGAGATTTTAATGTTGGAGAGTGGAGGGAGAGAGAGGAAAAAAAAGGAGAAAGAGAGAGAGAGATATGAACTGGTTAAAGAGAGAGATACGGAATAAGAGTAAATGACTTGGAGAGAGAGAGAAAAGAGAGAGAGAGAGAGAGACGTTGAGAGAGGAAAAAAAGAGAGATATAGAGAAAAAAATATATATTAACCGTTCAATTTTTAACTGTTCACTTTTTAAAATAATGAGTTAAAAAATCGGTTTACTCTTTAAGAAGAATAATTACCTCCAATTTCAATTTTTAGGCCAATAGATTATGTTTTTGTAAATGTTGGAGAGTGGAGAAAGAGAAAGATAGAGATGGAGAGAAAAAAAGAGGACAGAGTGGAGGTAGAGAGATGTCTTTTTTCTTGAAATTAAGAGAGAGAGAGATGTTGAATGAGAGTGAAAGACTTGGAGAGAAAAGAGAGAAAGAGACGTGGAGAGAGAGGAAAAAAAAGGAGAGAGAGAGATATGAACCGGTTCAAGAGAGAGATGTGGAATGAGAGTGAATGACTTGGAGAGAAAAAAGAGAGAGAGAGAGGAAAAAAAGAGAGATAGAGAGAGAAAAAAAAATATGAACGGTTCAATTTTTAACTGTTCACTTTTTAAAATGATAAGTAAAAAAATCCGTTTACTCTTTAAAAAAGTTGGTCTTTCAATCAAGATTTAATGCAATCAAATAAATCATCTATCTTATTTGAATACAAATAAAACCTATATAATTCCAAATATTAAAAAAAAATTAAGCGAAATAATATTGCTTTCAAAAGTAGAGAAAAAAAGCTTGAAAATCCGAGTAAATTAGACCCAAAAAAAAAAATCCATAAACATTCAAATGAATTAAAACATCAGACCTTTAATTTTAGTTTAATTTATATAAATTAGAATATGTTAAAACATTGTTGGTCTGGAGCCAAAAAAAAAAAAAAAAAAAAGGTAAGGACTCCAATTTGAATTTTTAGGCCAATAGATTATGTTTTTGTTAATGTTGGAGAGTGGAGAAAGAGGCCCATGATTCAGAGCACGCCAGGCAAAAAACTTTTCTTTTCTTTTTTTTTTTTAATATTTTGATAAAAAAAAAAAAAAAAATTGCCGGCGTGCCAAGCACGCCGGTGTGCTCTTTATCTTCACCCGTGGAGAAAGAGAAAGATAGAGATTGAGAGAAAAAAGAGGAGAGATTTTAATGTTGGAGAGTGGAGGGAGAGAGAGGAAAAAAAAGGAGAGAGAGAGAGAGAGATATGAACTGGTTAAAGAGAGAGATACGGAATAAGAGTAAATGACTTGGAGAGAGAGAGAAAAGAGAGAGAGAGAGAGACGTTGAGAGAGGAAAAAAAGAGAGATAGAGAGAAAAAAATATATATATTAACCGTTCAATTTTTAACTGTTCACTTTTTAAAATAATGAGTTAAAAAATCGGTTTACTCTTTAAGAAGAATAATTACCTCCAATTTCAATTTTTAGGCCAATAGATTATGTTTTTGTAAATGTTGGAGAGTGGAGAAAGAGAAAGATAGAGATGGAGAGAAAAAAAAGAGGACAGAGTGGAAGGAGAGAGATGTCTTTTTTCTTGAAATTAAGAGAGAGAGAGATGTTGAATGAGAGTGAAAGACTTGGAGAGAAAAGAGAGAAAGAGACGTGGAGAGAGAGGAAAAAAAAGGAGAGAGAGAGATATGAACCGGTTCAAGAGAGAGATGTGGAATGAGAGTGAATGACTTGGAGAGAAAAGAGAGAGAGAGAGAGAGAGAGAGAGAGAGGAAAAAAAGAGAGATAGAGAGAGAAAAAAAAAAATATGAACAGTTCAATTTTTAACTGTTCACTTTTTAAAATGATAAGTAAAAAAATCCGTTTACTCTTTAAAAAAGTTGGTCTTTCAATCAAGATTTAATGCAATCAAATAAATCATCTATCTTATTTGAATACAAATAAAACCTATATAATTCCAAATATTAAAAAAAAAATTAAGCGAAATAATATTGCTTTCAAAAGTAGAGAAAAAATGCTTGAAAATCCGAGTAAATTAGACCAAAAAAAAAAAATCCATAAACATTCAAATGAATTAAAACATAAGACCTTTAATTTTAGTTTAATTTATATAAATTAGAATATGTTAAAACATTGTTGGTCTGGAAAAAAAAAAAAAAAAAGGTTAAGAAGAATAATTACCTCTAATTTGAATTTTTAGGCCAATAGATTATGTTTTTGTTAATGTTTGAGAGTGGAGAAAGGAGCCATGATTCAGCGCATGCCAGGCAAAAAACATTTTTTTTTTAATATTTTGATAAAAAAAAATTTGCCGGCGTGCTCTTTATCTTCACCCGTGGAGAAAGAGAAAGATAGAGATGGAGAGAAAAAAGAGGAGAGATATTAATGTTGGAGAGTGGAGGGAGAGAGAGGAAAAAAAAGGAGAGAAAGAGAGAGAGAGAGAGAGAGAGAGAGAGATATGAACTGGTTAAAGAGAGAGATATGGAATGAGAGTAAATGACTTGGAGAGAGAGAAAAGAGAGAGAGAGAGAGAGACGTTGAGAGAGGAAAAAAAGAGAGAATAGAGAGAGAAAAAAAAATGAACCGTTCAATTTTTAACTGTTCACTTTTTAAAATAATGAGTTAAAAAATCGGTTTACTCTTTACTCTTTAAGAAGAATAATTACCTCCAATTTGAATTTTTAGGCCAATAGATTATGTTTTTGTAAATGTTGGAGAGTGGAGAAAGAGAAAGATAGAGATGGAGAGAAAAAAGAGGAGAGATATTAATGTTAGAGAGTGGAGGGAGAGAGATGTCTTTTTTTTTGAAATTAAGAGAGAGAGAGAGATGTTGAATGAGAGTGAAAGACTTGGAGAGAAAAGAGAGAAAGAGACGTGGAGAGAGGAAAAAAAAGGAGAGAGAGAAAAAAAAATATGAACTGTTCAATTTTTAAAATAATAAGTTAAAAAATCCATTTACTCTTTACAAAAGTAAATCTTTCAATTAAGATTTAATGCAATCAAATAAATCATCTATCTTATTTCAATACAAATAAAACCTATATAATTCCAAATATTAAAAAAAAAATTAAGCAAAATAATATTGCTTTCAAAAGTAGAGAAAAAATGCTTGAAAATCCGAGTAAATTAGACCAAAAAAAAAATCCATAAACATTCAAATGAATTAAAAGATAAGACCTTTAATTTTAGTTTAATTTATATAAATTAGAATATGTTAAAACATTGTTGGTTTGACCCAAAAAAAAGGGTTAAGAAGAATAATTACCTCAAATTTGAATTTTTAGGCCAATAGATTATGTTTTTGTAAATGTTGGAGAGTGGAGAAAGAGAAAGATAGAGATGGAGAGAAAAAAAAGGAGAGATATAAATGTTGGAGAGTGGAGGGAGAGAGATGTCTTTGTTTTTGAAATTAAGAGCGAGAGAGATGTTGAATGAGAGTGAAAGACTTGGAGAGAAAAAAGAGAAAGAGACGTGGAGAGAGAGGAAAAAAAAGGAGAGAGAGAGAGAGATATGAACCGGTTCAAGAGAGAGATGTGGAATGAGAGTGAATGACTTTGAGAGAAAAAAGAGAGAGAGAGAGAGAAAAAAAAAATATGAACCGTTCAATTTTTAACTGTTCACTTTTTAAAATAATGAGTTAAAAAATGGGTTTACTCTTTAAAAAAATTGGTCTTTCAATCAAGATTTAATGCAATCAAATAAATCATCTATCTTATTTCAATACAAATAAAACCTATATAATTATGAATATTAAAAATAAAAGGAAAAATAATATTGCTTTCAAAAGTAGAGAGAAAAAAAAAAAACCTTAAAAATATGCTTGAAAATCCGAGTAAATTACACACACACACACACACAAAAAAAAAAAAAAACAAAAACAAAAACAAAAACAAAAACAAAAAGTCCATAAACTTTCAAATGAATTAAAACATCAAACCTTTAATTTTAGTTTAATTTATATAAATTAGAATATGTTAAAACATTGTTGGTCTGAAAAAAAAAAAAAAAAAATGTTAAGAAGAATAATTACCTCCAATTTGAATTTTTAGGCCAATAGATTATGTTTTTGTAAATGTTGGAGAGTGGAGAAAGAGAAAGATAGAGATGGAGAGAAAAAAGAGGAGAGATATAAATGTTGGAGAGTGGAGGGAGAGAGATGTCTTTGTTTTTGAAATTAAGAGCGAGAGAGATGTTGAATGAGAGTGAAAGACTTGGAGAGAAAAAAGAGAAAGAGACGTGGAGAGAGAGGAAAAAAAAAGGAGAGAGAGAGAGATATGAACCGGTTCAAGAGAGAGATGTGGAATGAGAGTGAATGACTTGGAGAGAAAAGAGAGAGAGAGAGAGAGAGAGGAAAAAAAGAGAGATAGAGAGAGAGAAGAAAAATATGAACCGTTCAATTTTTAACTGTTCACTTTTTAAAATAATAAGTTAAAAAATACGTTTACTCTTTAAAAAAGTTGGTATTTTAATCAAGATTTAATGCAATCAAATAAATCATTTATCTTATTTCAATACAAATAAAAACCTATATAATTCCAAATATTAAAAAAAATTAAGCACAATAATATTGCTTTCAAAAGTAGAGAAAAAATGCTTGAAAATCCGAGTAAATTAGACCAAAAAAAAAAAAAATCCATAAACATTCAAATGAATTAAAAGATAAGACCTTTAATTTTAGTTTAATTTATATAAATTAGAATATGTTAAAACATTGTTGGTCTGGAAAAAAAAAAAAAAAAAAAAAAGTTAAGAAGAATAATTACCTCCAATTTGAATTTTTCGGCCAATAGATTATGTTTTTGTTAATGTTGGAGAGTGGAGAAAGAGAAAGATAGAGATAGAGAGAAAAAAGATGAGAGATATTAATGTTGGAGAGTGGAGGCAGAGAGATGTCTTTTTCTTTGAAATTAAGAGAGAGAGACGTGGAGAGAGAGGAAAAAAAAGGAGAGAGAGAGAGAGAGATATATGAACTGGTTCAAGAGAGAGATGTGGAATGAGAGTGAATGACTTTGAGAGAGAGAGAGAGAGAGAGAGAGAGACGTTGAGAGAGAGGAAAAAAAGAGAGATAGAGAGAGGAAAAAAAAATATGAACCGTTCAATTTTTAACTGTTCACCTTTTAAAATAATGAGTTAAAAAATCGGTTTGCTCTTAAAAAAATTGATCTTTCAATCAAGATTTTATGCAATCAAATAAATCATCTATCTTATTTCAATACAAATAATATTTCTTCATTAAGACAACTAAATATATTACAAATAAAATTCCTATATTTTAATTGTCTCAGAGCATTCCCAATGGAGGAGTCAAATTTTTATGTAAAATGGCTCCTCAAAACTCACTTTTATCTAGGTTAGCTAATGAATTTTTAAATGCATCTACATCTGATTACCTATATTTTTATCTATATCATTTAAATATTATTAAAAGTGAGAAAAAGTTTTGGGAAAAAAAGAACATGTGAGAGGAAAAATGGGAAAAGTTTTGGAAAAAATAGAACATGCAAAGAAAAAATATAAAAAGATTTGAGAAAAGAGAAAACATGAGAAAGAAACAATAAAAAATAAAATGGCTCCCTTAAAAAATGTTGCTACATTTAGCTTTTTTTAGCACTTCCAATCAAATATCTATTTTACATTTTCTTTTGGTTAATCCAATGTAGGGGTTTTTTAAACATTTGAAGAGTCATTTTAGATAAAAGTAATATTTGACTCTTCCATTGGGAATGCTCTCACAATATTAATATATAAAGAGAGAGAGATAGAGAATTTCAGAACCTTTTGTTTTCTTCATTAAAATAATTAAATGCATTACAAATAAAACCCCTAGGTTTTAAGTGCCCAAAACTTATTCATTCTTTAAAACGCCACGTGTCGCAATTATAGGCATTCTCTAAAACATAGGTTCATGACACGTGTCGTAATTCTAAGTACTCTCTACGTCAAAACTCGGCTTTTATATATACGAGCTTGTATCCCGTGCAATGCACGGATTGTTTTTAAAAATGATAGGTGTAGTGCCCCAGAATTTTCAAAGCTATTTAAATAGATTATTCTGATGTTATTTTAATATCCATTGTAGCTAAGGATTTTAATTCTTGGGAAATTTATGAGAGTGGTAATTAGAGAATGGTAATTGGTGAAATAATAGGATAGTAAATATGTAGTACCTCAGATTTTGAAAGTCTTATTTTAGATATATTAATTTGATGCTATGATTATATTCATATTAGGCAATGATGTTAATTCTTGAGAAATTTATGATATTGTATGAATGGTAATTGGAAATTGGTAGGTAGAATAGTAAGTGGTAGGTGGAATAGTAAGTGGTAGGTGAAATAGTAAGTGGTAGGTAGAATAGTAAGTGGTAGGTGGAATAGTAGGTGGTAGGTGAAATAGTAAGTGGTAGGTAGAATAGTAAGTGGTAGGTGGAATAGTAGGTGGTAGGTGAAATAGTAAAATGAGGGTATAATTGTAAATTGAAGGTAGAATAGTGTTTGATTTTCTCCTATAAATAGAGCTCTTCTCCTTCACAATTTTCACAACTCATCTCCTCTCCCATCTCTTGCATATATTCTTCCTTCTTCCGCTTTTTACTCGGTCTTTCTTCTTTCTAAGAGTATTTACTCAGAACAGAGAGAGAAAGGGCGAGACCAAGCGCTACAAGAAAGAAAGAACACAAGAGATAGCGGACTTTAGAAATTAGTTTCAAAAGATATACTAGTGGTGTTAGTCATATTGGAGCAACTAGATTCCTTCATACCACTTCTAGCTTCAGTCTAGAGGTAAGTAAATTCACTACCCCTTCTAAAATTACTTCATGTCATGCTATTTATATATTCTTGTATCAAATTGTAAATGATTATTTTATTTACGTATTATGAAGTTATGTTGCATGCATGAAGGATTTCTAAAAGAATTATTTAGAAAGTTTATATTTGGAAAAGTTTCCATTTTAAGAAAAGAAAGTTGAGAAATGATGATGATTATAAGAAAGAAAAATGATGATAAACCCTCCTACATGTTGCCCTAAGATGCATCAAAAGAAGTACAAAGAAAAGTACAAGAGATGAGATAAATGTTTATGAAATGAGGGCACATGTATGGAGGAGAGTATTTTTGGCCCCAAGATAAGATAAGATGAGAGTTCGGTACCGATACTCGGATGGAGGCGAAACCACTGAAGGAGGCTATGCCAGAAGGTGGTATTCCATCAACTAGACCGTTGAGTGCACCAAGAAAGAGTTAATTGACGGTCGGGCATGGCTGTGGCCACAGTTCAGTGCCATGGTCACAAGGACCCGCAACCCTCGTACACAGGGGTAATAGTGTACATGGGCCTTATTATGAGAAAATGATACTATATTTTCAACGATGATATGCTATGATGATTTACAGAGATGATTTATAAAGATTATTTATAATGATGCATTATGATGATGATTTATAAAGATGATTTACAACGATGATCTATTACTAGATGTAATAGTATGTATATGTTACGGGAGATGCAACCGTACATACAGATATTATTATGGCTAGAATTATATTTATTTGCGAAAACGATTTTCAAAACTGAGAACAAGGAGTAAAACTATTTATGGTTATGGATTTTACTTGCTAGGCCCCCTTTGGGCTCATTCAGTTTTATTTCTTGTTTTCAGGCAGAAAGGATGCTGGAATAGGAGGCCGGAATGGGGTGGGAATAATTATTAATTTTCAAAGTCTTTTCATATAAGTTATTGTAACGATATGATATTCCGCAACTAAAGTTTAATGTTTTCTAATTTCGCTTGTAATAAAATCTCTTGAATAATGTTTTATACATTTTTCGTATCCTTTAAAATCAAGTACTCTGATAGACCTTATAGATCTTTGCAAGAACTTTTGTTGTAAAAGAAGAAAAGTGGCAAACTCAGCCTTAACGGGCTGGGGATGTTACAATTTTGGTATCAGAGCAAAGGTTATAAGGTTCTGGCAGACTTTTCAAAAAAAAAAAAAAAAATTTGGGGGGTTAATGAGAAGCCACATTCCGGCCAAGTAGAGTGTGCATTGTTGTGTGGTCTTTAATAAATGATGCATGAGCATTTTTCTAATGGTTAATTTTTTGTTAAAAAAAAAAAACAAAAAACAAAAAATCATCTTAGTGTGATTAATTTGGAGGATTTTATTATTGTGATCAAGTTAATGACGGAGATGAATTTTTATTTTATAGATAGGTTGTGATCTATAGTATCTGCCTATTCGGATTTGCGGCAGTTTTCTAGAGTATCGATTGATAAGGGTATATTTTAAGGTGTCTCGAGGATTTAGAAAAGATTATTGATCATGATTTAAAAATCGTATGATGATTTTATAGATTTAGGTTGCGAGATGATTTGTGAAATTAACTTGTTGATAAAATGGTTTTATTGATTTAGGTTGTGAAACAAATTGTGTAAGTGACTTGGTAACGAATGATCTTATGGATGTCGGTTGTGAAATGATTCTTGAACTGAATTAATGATATAATAGTTTATATGAGTTTTTGGTAATGGCTAAGGTTTGGTTGATGACAATAATGATACTATGATTGATGTTGTAATATATGGATTGATGAATAAGGATTACGTAGTAACATGAAGTGAATGCCTAAGTATTGCAGGGATAAATGCAACTGAGGTATACCCTAGAATCTATAAGATATTTTGATATATAAATTTGTGGTTTAAGGATTTTGATATTTTTGGATGATTGTGATGACTTTAAGGTACAATTCATGAAATCTTTGAGGTGATTCTTAGAATTTGAGGTGCTAGGTTTTCTGTAATTGAGGTAAAATATATTAAAGTGATGCTTAAAGTTTTGAGGATGAATTGATGCTCCTAGGTTGTGGATAATATTTAAATTTTGAGGCATTAGTGGATATGAAATTTTGAGAAATTTTAGTTACATGCCAAAGCTTTTGATATAATTTTCTTTTACTAAGTAAAGATAATGGATTATTATTCTTGAGGTAAATTGAAGCATAAAGGTAAGAGTTGAAAGACAATATAATACAGTGATATAATATAGTGATGATCTAAATTTCTCTTATAAGATATATGTTCAATGATATTAAAGTATTTTAGAAGTTGATAACATGTGATGGTGCATACTTAGATGTTTTATTAAGTGATTAACTTGTTAAACAGATTGTTTGTTTAAAGGAAGTTATATTAATGACAGGATAATTATATAATGAATATTAGTACTGAATGATTACGAAAAGAAATGTTTGGAGAACAAGCTCCTTATAATATTACATACCAGTGTCCATAAAAAAAAAAAAAAGAAGGGAATTTGTTGCATAAAGAGACACGTGGTAATGATGAGCAGATGATTCCTCAGAGCTGCTCCAGGAAAATTATTTCTACATAGAGAAAACCTAGTATGAGCAGAATCGTATATATTTATTTAATTGAATTATCAAAAGGAATATTTATTTCTAATGAGGTACCTGACTAGAGCGTGTGCGGAGAGACTTGCAACACCCCTGAACATCGACCCGGAGTTTTTCGTGCTGTCGCTGGAGACGTTCGGTATTCTTCTCCATTTCTAGCACCTTTGGTCCCAAGTATTCTGCGTAGGATAACATCATCTTTTTCAGCTGAGTATTCTCCTGCTTCAAATCCACGTGTTTTTGTTTGTAGTATTTGAGCAGTCGCTGTAAGACCCCGATTTGGTCTCTTGAGACTTTCAGCTCAACATTTCTGGCACTCAAACGTTGTGCCATGTCAGAAACTGAAGCAGCACCTTGGATACTGAATGCCAATGAGTTATTAATAGCATCAGTATCCGACCTATCAGCTAAGAACGTTTGATCCCGTGGAATTACGAAACCTTTGGCCACTGCTACAGCTGTAGAATCATGGAGCATGACAGAATCGTGAATAGTGATAGGACGATTGTCAAAGACAAAAGTTGGCTGCCATACGTTAGGATATGCAGCAGGTTCATTAGGGTGTGAAATAGGTACGACGGGATGTATAGCAGGCACTTCAGGGGGAACAACAGGCACATCCGGTTGCACGTCAGGCATAACAATGGGTTGTGCTGCAGGAGCAATATTCAAATCGAGGTTGTTAACGGATGATGATGATGCTCCCATATTTAGGAGAGTAAGGAAAAATAGTTGAGAATACGAAGAAATTGGGAGAGATGAAGAACTGAGAAGAGACTAAGCGTTAGGAACTGAAGGAATTTTTGTGAAGATTCTGGAAGCAGCAGACGAGTAGCCTTAAAGAAATTTTTTTTTTCACTTCAAGCGAAATGAACAGTAAACAACAAAGCGTTAGGCGACCTCGGGCCGCGAGGGAAATTTTGTCAAAAGATCCCGTGAAAGTAGGATCTTGTCTCCTGTCATAATTCGACTGAGCTCATTTTTTCAAACCCACTGTTCAATCAACGACTTCGAATACCATGCGTGGGCAACTGAATGAAATGTCATGCCAACGCGCACCACGCGCTCGTTCATTACCAGAAATCTTTCCTATAAATTCCCACCTCTTTCTCCATTGCAACACATGCCTTCTGATCATACCCCTTCGCCTGAAATCTTCTGTTAATAGCCTTCCATACAATGAAAGCTCGACTGTTCTCCTAGTTGAGCGTATCCTCAAGAGAAAAATGCAGCATCACAACATGATTCACAAACCCAACACCTTATACTCTCAGTGGTAAACCATTGAAGCAAGATTATCGTTGATCATGTCCTGATGAAGCAAGATTATCCTTGATCATGCTTCTCAGGATAAGCATCTCTCTTTTCTTCAAGTCTTCATACATGACAGAAGAGAGAGAGCTTCCGATGTGGGTATTTTGATAGTCTCAGAAGGAGTCAGGTCCTGAAATGCTTATGATATCTTCTTTTCTGGAAAACAACAGGACTATCAGTCTCTCTTTTTCTCTTCTTGACCTTGCAAGACCCAAGAGAGAGAGATTTTAGCATGTGTACTTTGGAACTTCCAGCTTGAAAACTTACCCATATCTTGCTTTGCTTGCTGATCAATTTAATTTCTAGAGCGTAGCAAGGCACCACATGTATTAGTCAAGAATGGATGAGAATCTTGCATTTCGAATTGAGTTGGACTAATAATTTCAAGTTTCTTTTGCTGAGTTACGAGTTATTAAGTAAAGATGTAGTACAGAGAGATTTTGCTGATATTGTAACATCGACGCAAGATTTGGGATGAGAAAATAGAAACGGTTGTGTATTTAGAATGAATTGAATTATGATGTCACTTCTGAGGTATATTCATGTAATGATGTTTGAATGTTGGTGCTATTTACTTTTACAGGTATATGATGGTGAGAAGTTAATAATTATTAGAGCATCATATTAAATTTCGTATGCATGATTTGGAATACTGAGATACTAAAGAGAATATAGGCAGGAATGATTTTTACACCTTTTTGATAAAATTGATTAAATTAGATCGAGAAAATTATTGCAGGCTTGAAATGAGGACTATGATGTTTGGAGGTATAAACTATTGATCACATGATTTATTAAATTGATGTTTAAACCTTGATTGTAAACTGTTGATGAATAACTCGATTGTTGTTATTGAGGTTGGAAAGAAACAATGGAAAAGATTTTGAGGTATGATTTTAGTGTGAACTGATGAATGATTGCAGAAATCGTGACTTTAGACTGTGAATAAGATTTACGCCTAGTAGAAGGAGATAAAATTTCAATATGATAACAGAGAGTAGGCTTTGGTGAAGGATTGAAATGATTATTTAAATCTGAATCCCTCAACTTAAAGATTGGACGATAATATTATAGGTTTTAATTTCGAGGACGAAATTCTAATAAGGAGGGAAGATTGTAGTGCCCCAGAATTTTCAAAGCTATTTAAATAGATTATTCTGATGTTATTTTAATATCCATTGTAGCTAAGGATTTTAATTCTTGGGAAATTTATGAGAGTGGTAATTAGAGAATGATAATTGGTGAAATAATAGGATAGTAAATATGTAGCACCTCAGATTTTGAAAGTCTTATTTTAGAGATATTAATTTGATGCTATGATTATATTCATATTAGGCAATGATGTTAATTCTTGAGAAATTTATGATATTGTATGAATGGTAATTGGAAATTGGTAGGTAGAATAGTAAGTGGTAGGTGGAATAGTAAGTGGTAGGTGAAATAGTAAGTGGTAGGTAGAATAGTAAGTGGTAGGTGGAATAGTAGGTGGTAGGTGAAATAGTAAGTGGTAGGTAGAATAGTAAGTGGTAGGTGGAATAGTAGGTGGTAGGTGAAATAGTAAAATGAGGGTATAATTGTAAATTGAAGGTAGAATAATGTTTGATTTTCTCCTATAAATAGAGCTCTTCTCCTTCACAATTTTCACAACTCATCTCCTCTCCCATCTCTTGCATATATTCTTCCTTCTTCCGCTTTTTACTCGGTCTTTCTTCTTTCTAAGAGTATTTACTCAGAACAGAGAGAGAAAGGGCGAGACCAAGCGCTACAAGAAAGAAAGAACACAAGAGATAGCGGACTTTAGAAATTAGTTTCAAAAGATATACTAGTGGTGTTAGTCATATTGGAGCAACTAGATTCCTTCATACCACTTCTAGCTTCAGTCTAGAGGTAAGTAAATTCACTACCCCTTCTAAAATTACTTCATGTCATGCTATTTATATATTCTTGTATCAAATTGTAAATGATTATTTTATTTACGTATTATGAAGTTATGTTGCATGCATGAAGGATTTCTAAAAGAATTATTTAGAAAGTTTATATTTGGAAAAGTTTCCATTTTAAGAAAAGAAAGTTGAGAAATGATGATGATTATAAGAAAGAAAAATGATGATAAACCCTCCTACATGTTGCCCTAAGATGCATCAAAAGAAGTACAAAGAAAAGTACAAGAGATGAGATAAATGTTTATGAAATGAGGGCACATGTATGGAGGAGAGTATTTTTGGCCCCAAGATAAGATAAGATGAGAGTTCGGTACCGATACTCGGATGGAGGCGAAACCACTGAAGGAGGCTATGCCAGAAGGTGGTATTCCATCAACTAGACCGTTGAGTGCACCAAGAAAGAGTTAATTGACGGTCGGGCATGGCTGTGGCCACAGTTCAGTGCCATGGTCACAAGGACCCGCAACCCTCGTACACAGGGGTAATAGTGTACATGGGCCTTATTATGAGAAAATGATACTATATTTTCAACGATGATATGCTATGATGATTTACAGAGATGATTTATAAAGATTATTTATAATGATGCATTATGATGATGATTTATAAAGATGATTTACAACGATGATCTATTACTAGATGTAATAGTATGTATATGTTACGGGAGATGCAACCGTACATACAGATATTATTATGGCTAGAATTATATTTATTTGCGAAAACGATTTTCAAAACTGAGAACAAGGAGTAAAACTATTTATGGTTATGGATTTTACTTGCTGGGCCCCCTTTGGGCTCATTCAGTTTTATTTCTTGTTTTCAGGTAGAAAGGATGCTGGAATAGGAGGCCGGAATGGGGTGGGAATAATTATTAATTTTCAAAGTCTTTTCATATAAGTTATTGTAACGATATGATATTCCGCAACTAAAGTTTAATGTTTTCTAATTTCGCTTGTAATAAAATCTCTTGAATAATGTTTTATACATTTTTCGTATCCTTTAAAATCAAGTACTCTGATAGACCTTATAGATCTTTGCAAGAACTTTTGTTGTAAAAGAAGAAAAGTGGCAAACTCAGCCTTAACGGGCTGGGGATGTTACAATAGGACAGAAAAAAAATAATAATAATTAGTGGATGTATAAATGACAAAAAAAAAAAAAAAAAGCATTGAGAGAGAAGTTTATTTAAAATACTTTCAAAGAGAGAAGTTTGAGAAATTACACTAACTAATTTCCTTCTCCTCATTCAATTAATTAATTGGCTACCCAAAATAAAAAAAACTTTCATTAAATCATGGTTAAAAAATAAAAGAATTATATCAGTTATCTTTCTTCTTGACTCAAAAGCATAAACAAAAACATAAGCAATGAAATTTATAAGGTATAGGATGAAGTCCAATCAAATAGAGCTTTTTTTCTTTTTTTTTATTCCAACCATACTTTTGCATTATAAAGTTTTTGTCCATATACTTTTCTCAATCCAAATGAAATTCATAGGTATAGAAAGTAGTCATGTCAATTAGATATTTTTTCTTTTGACAATCGTTCGTATATATAACGTTAAAAAAAAACTACGTTTACAGTAAAAAAATATTATAAAAATTAAAACAAAAAATAGAGACAAAAAAATGGAATCAAAAGCACATAACCACAAAAAATAAAATAAAAATAAATAGACTATTTACTTCTTTGCTACATCATTTATCATTCTCTCTGAACACACCCCTTCAAAAGCAAATTTCATAACCCAAACATTTTTTTTAAAGAAAAACACATATTTCATCAAATAAACTAATTGCAAATTAACAACAATTAAAATCGATCCTTGATATCTATCGATTAGGGAAAGAGATCGAGAACACATGGTGTGATACCTGTTATATCTTAATACAAATAAAATTCATAAATTCTGGACATTTAGAAAAAAAAAAAAAAAATACAGAGCAAAATAAACAAAAACAAATAATTTCACTCAAAATTTAAGGCAATCAAATAAATCATTTCACGTCAGGTTCAATGCTTCATTATACATTTAGTGTTTTGAAAGAGTTTATGTTCCTTTTATGCAATCAAATAATTTTTTTTTTTTCCTACTTTTGCTCTTAAGAAGAGAAGAAAAAAAAAAATTCCAAAAATGCATGAAAATCCGAGTAAGTCACACAAAATGAAAAAAAAAAAAAAAATCCCATAAAACATTCAAATGAATTAAAATATAGACCTATTATATTTCAATACAAATAAAACTCATATAATTTTGAACATTCGAAATAAATACAAAGCAAAATAAATAATTTTTTTTAATGAATATAAAATAAACAAAATCTTCATTAAAATGGATGAACAAAATCTAAAAATTATAAATAAATAAAAAGTTACATTCACATGCATGGAATGAGTTGCAATATGGATTAGAATTTTATATATATTCTCGATCGGTTGTTAGAGCAGTTGTAATGGATAAATCGAAACTACATTCAGTAGCCTAGATAACACATGATTCTTAAAGCTGATATTCTAATACTTATCCTGGTCATCATAACATAAACCAACTAATGAAATAAGTGATCAATTTAATTATAACATAAAAGAAACTAATTTTAGACAAAAAGCAAAAAAATAATATAAAAATTTAATCAACCAATAAGGACAAAAAATGGAATTCAGAGTGTAGAGCCACATATAATAAAAATAACAAATAGATTATTTATCGTTCTCTACTACGTTATTTACCATTATCTTTTAACACGATCTGCAAATACAATTTCCAGGACTTAATCAAAATTAATATTAATATAACATAAATGAATTGTCTTTTTGATTTGTTGCAGCAAAAATGAAAAATAGTAATATAATAGAAAATAAATTAATTTCTTTTCTGTGTACTTTCTTGGTTTCAATTAAATTCACTTGTATACAAAAAAGTCTTGTCAAATACATAATTTTTTTTTTAAACATCTTCTCAAATCTCAATATATAATAATAAATGAAACTACTTTTAGAACAGAAGTTAAAAAAATAATATAAAAGTTAGCACAAAACAACAAAAAATAAAGAAACAAATGGTTTATTTATCATTCTTTTTTAAGGCGGCCTGCAAATGTAAAGTAACCTACATTTAACAAACAAAATACATCCTCATGAATCTCTATTGATCAGGGAAAGAAACTGAAAATTCGTCGAAGTTAAGGGTGAGACAGATATATTTGAGAGTTCAACGCAAAACTTACATTCGAAATGTAAATCTGACATTTAGTTTAAAACTTACGTTTAATGAGAGGGAATTTGGTGTTTGAGTAAAAGTGTGAAACATGGTGTTTTAAACCAAATCCAAATCCCCCTTTCTCGCTTTGAATAGGAAAAAATAAAAATAAAAAATAAAAATAAAAACTTAAAACAAAATCCAAATTTCTATATGTGAAAAAGAGGGGAAGTGGTACCGGTGTTTGAGTGAAAGTGTGAAACATGATGTTTTAAACCAAATCCAAAACGAATTTGAAAAAAGTAATTTTCTTAATCAAATTAGCACCAACAACTACCAAAATATACATCACAAATGAAGAATATAATAGAAAGAAAAAAAATTAAAAAAAAAAAAATCTAAATTTCTATTCATGAAAAAGAGGGGAAGTAGTGTTTGAGTAAAAGTGTGTTTTAAACCAAGTCAAAAACTGATGAATTTGAAAAGAGTAATTTTCTTAGTCAAATTGGCACCAACAACTACCGAAATATACATCACCAAAAAAGAAAAAGAAAAATCCAAATTTCTATTCATGAAAAAGAGGAGAAGTGGTGTTTGAGTAAAAGTGTGAAACATGATGTTTTAAACCAAGTCCAAAACGAATTTGAAAAGAGTAATTTTCTTAATCAAATTTGCACCAACAACTACCGAAATATACATCACAAAAAAAAAAAAAAAAAAATCCAAATTTCTATACGTGAAAAATAGGGGAAGTGGTATTTGAGTAAAAGTGTGAAACATGGTGCTTTAAACCAAATCCAAAACTGACGAATTTGAAAAGAGTAATTTTCTTAATCAAATTGGCATCAACTACCGAAATGTACATCACCAAAAAAGAACATAAAAAATCCAAATTTTTATGCGTGAAAATGAGGGGAAGTGGTGTTGGAGTGAAAGTGTAAAACATGGTGTTTTAAACCAAGTTCAAAATTGACGAATTTGAAAAGAGTAATTTTCCTAATCAAATTGACTCCAACAACTACCGAAATATACATCACAAAGAATTTAAAAACAATAAAAATCCAAATTTATTTAAGTGAAAAAAATGGGAACCTTCAAAACTCGATTGGATGAGAGCCAAACCGTGATGGTTCTCTTTTTTCTTTCTCTCTTAATTTCTGATTGCTTTTGCTTTGCCTCGCTGTGGCAAAACCAAATGTACGATCGCCTCAAGCTAGCTTCATCTCCCCAAACAATTTTGCCAACTACCCAACTTTCCATTCTCGGAGGAGTTTTCAAAATATCCCACAAAATATCAGTTTATCGACTACCTTGAATCCTATACGAAACACTTCAATGAAACAGTGCAGTCTACTAAGTATGCTGAAACTTTTGGTTTGTGGAGGATCCAAACCAATAGAGAAAGCAGTTCAAACAACCATGGCGATCAAGTTGAGTACATTTGCCGGTGGCTCTTGGTGGCCAACCAACAGTGAGAATGTAGAGAAAGTGGTGCCGAAGTTTGAAGGCTTCGAAGAGTTTGGTGGCAACGTCATGCATGCTTGTGATTACAAATCCGGCGAGAGTTATAGTGGGGAGCGTGTATTAGTTGTTGGTTGTGGGAATTCAGGCATGGAGGTCCCCCTGCATCATGTAGAACATCCCGAAGCCATCTTCTTCTCCATAGTTGTCCCCTTGAGATGCTCTATATTGGAATAACCGCATGCCATAGACGTTTAGGAGAAGCAAAGTGAGGAGACAGGTATGAAAAAGAGGTTTGATTTAGATACGTGGTTTTAAAAGAGGTTTGATTTATTGTTTATTGGATAAGTTATTTTTTCAAAATAACTGAAGGTACAACGTTTCACCAAAGCTTTGTTTTTGTTCAAAAAAAAAAAACTAAACGTTTGTTTTACACTTAAACATGGACAATTGTCTTTATAAAAAGACGCCACATGTCGCAATATTAGCCTCTCTAAGTCAAAACTCCGCTTTTATATATATGATGATGATTAGATGATTAGATTAGATTTTTTTTTTATATATATATATATATATATATATTAGATTAGATATGACAGTTGAGATTGAGAAAGTGGGTAGTTTGAAAAAAAAAACGTGTTTTCATTTTAAATGGAATGACACATGTCATGATATTAACCTATTCTACTTAAAACTTTAAAATATATTTAAACGTACAGTTTCATTTAATATAACGATTTGTCAGATAAATAGAATGCCACGTGTCAAACTCTTAGACTCTCCTGTCTAAAACTCTCCTATTCTATATTATATTAGATATGCTTTCTTCTATTTTTTTCGCCCAAGGCCAAGAAGTTCAATTGCATCCCTACCATCCTCGTAATCGTTTAGATTCTTAAATTACGAAAATCTGAAACTCCAATTGAAGTTCCTCAGGATAAGAATTGGTTTATCATTCTCTTTCTACAGTGCCAATTTGGGTCCAAAAAGCTCTACATTTGCACAGAATTTGACAATCTAAGTCTCACAGTTGTGAAGATATGCCAAAATGAAAAGCTATTGCGAAGCACGAGCTTCTTGGGTGCTTTGTGATACATCTTTGAATGTTGCATCAGTTTGATCCCTTTTGCTGAATTCAGTGCCCTGAAACGCGACCCTAGATGATCGATACTTGCTCCCAAAGGCAGTGCCAAAGCCCCATCCAAGGCCTACTCCAATCCCACAGCCTCCACCTTAAAAACAAAATTCCATTACTTGGACAGTTATATGATAGATCAACAAAACATTTTGCTTTCAATTGAGAGAGTGCTAGTTGTATATACCCGCGCCGATGCCCAAGAAATTCAAAGGCATTCCTGTAGCAGAGAAACATCCTAAATCAGCAAATCAGCTAGTTGAAACAGAAACATACAATGAATTACAGATATCTCCCATTAAAGTAAAAATTGGTTTCAAAAGTTCACAGAAATTAAAAGGTGGGTCACATTTTGCCAAATTTGATAGGACAAACACCATGAGAATTGTCATACAGGAACATGAAATGTGAAAAATAAAATCATTTTAAAATCTAAGATTGCAAATATGTGTCTAACCCAAACATCAGCAACCTACCAATTATTCTCCTTACTGGGAAACTACAAATGTTGCCCCATATAGATACATGAGAGACATGATTAAAAAGATGCTCATGCTCGATGAACTTGCAGCTACTGGTTTCACCATATGGCGAACACTCAGCTTTCCACTACCTCAACCAAGTGTGCTAAGATGCCTTCAATCAGATCTATTTTATTATGCCCTGCCATATCTAACTCATTGTGAAAAATCATTAATACTTTCATTCATTGTCCACTTGTCCCCAAACACAAATAGATTAGATTAACACTACCTATCCTTGGCAAACTTCTTCTATTAAATGACCTAGGTGTCCTATGTCTTGGGACTATCTGTCAGAGCTAATGATAGTTCATTTCCAATTTGAAGAACAACGATTTTATTTTTCTTTCTTAAAAGTAATCGCCAATTTATTGAAAAGCACAAAGGCGCAACCTAAATACACATGAAATATATAATTCCACCAAAGTCCTCCCATGGTCCTCGAAGCTCAGATCGTTTCTTTTCCTCCAAAGACACCACATAAGGCAAGACAAAATCATCTTCCAAACTGCATCAAGCGGAAACCTACCACCAACTGCCTTCCCGACTAAGTATAACCCAAGCCAACCCTACACTGCTGAAGACAATATTTCAAATTGACTAGCAATCTCACAATGGAGTAAAAGATGATCCACTGAGTCCCATTCTTCTTGCACATGCAACACCACTCAACCACAATGACATGCCGTTTTCTAAAATTGTCCATGGTAAGAATCCTCCCTAATGCTGCCATCTAAGCAAAGATCACCACTCTCAAGGTAACTTTATTCCACCAAATACCCCTCCTAGTGAAAAAGAGTACTATCATGGGGAATAAGAACATTATAGTATGATCTGACATCAAACAACCCTCTCTTAGAGGGACCCAACAAAACTTGTCTTCATCACTCCCTCTCACTTTAAAGGAATACAACAAAGGTCAAAGGTTAAAGAGAGAAGCTCAATAGATGGTTCTATAGGCCATATACATATTTGATAAATAAATGTGTCCAAGCAGCGATTTAATCTTTGGGAAGCAAGAAAGAGTGGTACAAATGAATCCAATACACACCTTGCTTCATATTTCGTAGTGACTTTTATCATTGGTGAGCAATAAGGCCTAGTTAACGTAAAATGTGAAAACAACTTTGCTTTATGTCCAAAATTCAACAGCACACTAAACATATGCTCTTGGACCCAACTTATGTGTTGGAAAGAGTGTGTTTCAAACACTTGCCTCTCTTGCGTTTCCTTGAGTCCCCACATTGATTAGGAAACAGTTCCTTATTGGATTTATATTTGGTCTTGGACTTTCTTTGGTGTCTTAAGATAGAGAGGGACTTGATGTGGAAATTGGGCCAATCTAATATTATAAGCATGCCCTGTTCTGCCCAGTCTTATCTCACGCCAAGAATTGGGATTCTTTTTACTCTAGCCCATTTATCTTTCCACTGGTTATATTCATTCTCCAATTGTTCTCAGACTTACGCCTACTAGCTGTTTTATTAACATTGGTTTCAGACCCTTTTTTTGGTCCCTTGGACTTGGTCTAATCTGTTTATAAAAACCTAGGCAGATCAAAGAACAAAGTTTACTTTTCCTCTCTTCTCTCCCAAAACTCTGCCCTCTGCATTTTCCAGCAACCAACTCTCACATACTCTTTTATTTTTCACAGAAAATCAAGCTTTCCGTTGGCAAGGAATGATCACAGGCCACTACTGCACCAAGGTAGGTTGTAAGTATGGATGAATCTGAGCTTATTCTACAGGCATTGCTTGTGAGAAACTGAAACTGGAGGATGAAACCAGAGTGAATATGCAGCAAATCCGAACAGATTGTGGCACAAGTTAAATGGGGTAAATTACCTAGATCCTGAATCAACTAGTAGATTATAAACAGGTGCGTAATTCATTCTCCATACAAGTTGAGGGCTGGGGCAGCCCACATACGACCCATTCCAAGCAAGCCACTGATCATTAACTCAGTTGAAACTTGCTACATTGCAGTTATAGTAGTGCTTATTACCTAATAAATCTCTTTATGTTCCCCAACACAAATGCAAAAAAATGCAATGCAAGTTTGTTGAAATATTAATGTGGTATAGATTGGGGAATTTGGGGATGGTGTTTATGGCGGGCAGAGTGGCAGTGACTTGTGCAAGTTGAGTGAGAAGGTTGTTTGCTTGTCCTTCAAACTTGGAAGTGCACTTTAACAAAGGAAGACTATAGTCAAATCCTAGGAGACTTTGTGGCAAGAGACTCGTTTGCAGAGTCAAGAATTCTAGGCGGCATGAAATCATCTTTTTAACACCAATGCATTTGCTTGATTCTATGGCCATGTGAGATCCTTCCTTACTCAAAGGAACAAGACTATATACCTAAGGGAAACCTGGTTACCTAAATAAAAAACCTAGTTATTTGGTAAGCATAATGGCTAATCCATTAGGAAAATGAATAGCTTTCATTGGGAATGAAAGAAGGTGGAATGAAATAGGCTTGGAATGGCCATTTTCATGGAATGGCTATTCCTTAAATTAAATTCCTCAATTTAAGGAATAGTCATTCTTATGAGAATGGCTATTCCAGGTGTTAAGAGTATATCACAAAGATTCTATCCTTGTCATATACTCTAACACCAAGACTATTCTATTCCACATTCTTCCATTCTTAATAAAATGCATTCCTTTTTTCCTAGTGGAATAGCCATTTCGTGTACAAATCGTACCCTAAATTAACTCTTTTCTGACTTCTCTACCAAAACTATCTGCCCTTTATACACTTTCCAGCAACCAGTTCTTCCATACTCTTTAATTTTCAAACAGAATCAAGCTTTCCTTGGCAAGGAGCGATCATTCGGGTTTCTTGCCCTTTGTATTTGGGAGTGTGATCCTACTAAGGAAGATGTTATCATCTAATCCTGAAAGGTTGGTCTTGCGCCAAGCAAAGAAATCCGGAAGGCATGAATGAACCATTAAGAATAATGAAATTGCACAACTCTATAGCTCTCGGAGATCTCCTTACTATTGATTAAACCCTAAGCCTGATAATCTTCAAATTGCTACACTATTATTGATTAATTATTATTATTATTATTTAAATTTAAGATTTTGTGTGTCAGGCAAAGTCAGATTTTTTGCAACATCGTGCACACCCAAGCAAAAAAAAAAAAAAAAAAAAAAAAAAAATCAGCTTTATAATCTAAAAGACCGGAATGTTAAACCAAATAAGTAATTTGAATTTAAAGATATTTGAAGCACATGGAAATGAAGGGGATAAAATACCAACCTCCGAAGCCCCATCCAACTCCGAAACCACAACCGACGCCGAAACCTGAAGACAAATCTCAGAGAGAATCGCAACATTAGGAAAAAAGTTTGCATAATTGTATGCATAAGGAATAACAGCTCGTACCAAATCCGACACCAGCTCCATTGAAATCCGTAAGCACCATATCGCTTTTACGGCTGAAGAAGCCCTTGTATCAAGCTGGTTTGCAGAGTAAGAATTAAACAAAATCCAAGCCAATTGATGCCGGTTAAATTACTACAAAAGAGGGTGCTTTTTTTTTTTTTTTTTTTTTTTTTTTTTTTAATTTTTTATTATTATTATTATTTTTAATATGATTGCTAACCTAAAAAAAAAAAAAAAAAAAAATTCCCAAATAAGAAACTTTCTACAATTTTATTGGATCACTTGGGGATTGCGTTTAAAAAAGTGCGATTTTAAAACTGACTGATTTTAAGATAGTTTATAAAGGTTTCATTTGGGATTATGATTTTAAAATGTGTGATTTGAAAAAATAATTTTTAAAAACTCAGTTAAGCGTTTGACAAAATCGCAATTTGATTGTTAAAGTCGCAATTTAACTTTTAAAATTGTGTGTTTTAAAAAAAGTACCTATTTTAAATGGGGAATACTAGGTGTTTTCCTTATGTTTTCCATGTCATTGTAGTCCTAGGTTTATATTATTTTTAGAAAATAATATTTACCTAGGACTAAGAGGACACCATAAGAACATCATGAGAGCATCTAGTATTTCTTTTTTGAAATTGTAATTTTTTAAAAACACAATCCCAAATAATCAATTTTTTGCGATTTAGTTTAAAATTTCAATTTTTAACCTATGAAATCGCAATGTAGAACGCACCCAAAAATACAATTTTTAAAATTACACTTAGCGTTTGATAAAATTCATTAAAAAGTACTACTTCTGTTAATTAAGTGCCCCATAGCCTACTGACAGAAATTGCACAATTTTTCACGTTTTTAAAAAATGTGATTTTTAAAACGTAATTCCAAACGCTCCAAATTTTTCGATTCCTATTAAAAAGTAGATAATCTTTAAAAAATCGCAATTTAAACGCACCCTTAAACACACTTTTTTAACTTACAAATTTGCAAGCCAAAGAGAGTAAAGAGACTATTACTTAAAATTTGTTTTTGTATTTTGAAACACCCGCATTTTATAATCACAAACTCAGTACTGCTGTCCGGCCTGAATCATACCGTTAATTGCATATCCAGAAAAGCTTCACGGCCAAGCCCATTGCCCCATAGCCAGATTTTGGGTCGGACTCTGGCACCCCCTCCACGACCCTGTACAAATCGGGTTCTCACCCAGCAGTTTCTAAATCATCTCGGTTGTTGACACGTGGCTAATACCCAGTGGTCTCCACAGTCCAACTCCCTCTTTTACCACTGCGGTAACACGGTAAAATGCTCTCATCGCAACCTAACCTAGACACACACACGTCACACACCCGCACTCTCTTTTTGTCGCTCGTCATTTGTTCAGCTAGGTCGCATCTCTGACCCGACCAGCTATTGCTGCAGTAGATCGCTTTACCTTCCATCAATGGCGGAGGCCCAGAGCGAGAAAACCCCAACCCTATCTGAGGTAACATTCTCCTTTTTCTTTATTTTCCAAAGCATCCAATGCCTACGGCTTCGTCGATCTATTTGGCTTGTTGAGTTTTATTTTTGATGGGTAAAGGTTGCGTGCAATCAAGCATGGATCTTCGCTTTTGTGGAGCGGGTTGTGATTTTAAGTGGGTCATATTTGAGGAATTCTTTGTGTTCTTCGTTATGCCAGTTTCTTTTTTATTTTTGGGTGATTTTTTTTTTAAAGAAAGTGATTTGAATTGGTGAAAAAAATGAGCTTTATTTGTTTATTTATTTAAATTATTTTAGATGTAAATCTAGTTTTTAATATTAAACCATGGATGAAGCTCTTTTCAAGATGAAATGCATCTAATTATTGTTTCAGATTTTCAACGGTCAACTCTTCAGATTAGCTTTTTCGATTCAAAGCTTTAGAATTTTTTCTTGGTCTGTTACACAAAGTTCCGTGATTGCGTGATTACGATATATTTTACTTTGTATCTCAATGAGATCAGTAGAGATTGTATTAGTGCTCGATCATAGACCAAAATTTTGTTAAACAAGCATGGTGTATTTTATGAGACACTCAATTTCTTATTTTTCTGAATGTTTCTGCTGCTTCTGAAAATATTAGATTAGCTTTTTGTTTTGTATTTCTTGCTATCAGTCATATTGAGCCTTCTCTTTCTTCTTTCCAATTACATTGTGGAAAATTACCTGGGACTAGACTAGAATTATTTTTATTGCTTTTAGACAAGAAAGAAAAAGAGTAAAATTTCGGAAATTCACGCTCAACAAGCAAGTAAAGTGTCTCATAATTCTAGTTAAGTAGTGCCCTGTCAAGCAGCCACTGTAGTTATCAGCTCATTCACAGCCTATGTTGGCTCCCTTCATTGGTCTAATATCGCGTGTTAAGAAACCTAACTCAATAACAATGCTTCCAAAATTTGTTATCGTTTGAAGACACTTACACTAGAGTAAATTGTAGGGCAATGTTTTGATTTCAATTTTGTGTTGGTAAGATCTTGGGCGTAGTAATCTGACACCCGTAAATGCTGTAATAATTTCCCAAATTGTTTAGTTAGTCATATCACTTTAGAGTAATAAGCGTGATAAATTTCTCTCTAGTTACCCTGCTTAAACTCCTGCATGAATTATAGAAGCGCTGGCAAAGCTTGTTTGGCTTTCAACCATGTAAGCATCTCTTTGTGATGGTGATGTTATAAGGTCTTATTTTCCTGGAGGTTGACGTACTATTTTCATGTCATGCCATTTCCCTTTTAGCATATTTTATGAACTCCTCTCCTGTAACATAACATAAGCTTATTAGGATTGTAATGATTGTGCCTTATGCTTTGACTTACAGCAATATTTGTTAAAGGGGGAGGAGAAGCCAGATGTGGGTATTAAATCTGTGGAAGTAAAAGAGGTTGAGAACCCAGTAAATACTGCCTCTGAGGAAGTTGTCCCCGACAAAGCTGAGGGTTCGCCTGTTGCTGAAGAAAGCACTGAAGTTACCCCAGTTACCACTGAAGATAGCAGTGAAGTCACCCCTACTGCCACTGAGAGCACTGAAGCCGATTCTGCTGCTGTTGAAAACAGTAATGAAGCTGCTGCTGAAGCAAGCAGTGAAAATTCTGAAGAGGAGAGTGCTGGTGATCAAGAAGCTGCTGAAGAGCCGGAGATCAAGGTTAGCATTATTCCATAACTTACTTTTGTTGCTGCCTGACTGGATCATCTGTGCACTACGTTCATCTGTATGTTTCCTTTTTGTTCACTTTGTATTATGGTTATCCAGCTTGAGACAGCACCTGCAGATTTCCGCTTCCCAACTACAAATCAAACAAGGCATTGCTTTACTCGATACATTGAGTATCATCGGTAAGTCAAACTTGTTCTAAAATTTTCTTTCCATTTTTTTAAACTTGTTTTGGTCATTTATGTGCCAGCTTGGCACTAGGCACCTTTTCTGACATTATCTTGATCCCTTTCTTATTTTTTAGGTGCATAGCTGCAAAGGGGGATGATGCCCCAGAGTGTGATAAGTTTGCAAAATACTATCGTGCTCTTTGCCCTGGTGAATGGGTATGTATCTTCATTGCTATTTCATATCTACAACAGAATAATATCTCTCTTGTCAATCATCTTTAAGGTTTGTCTTATTGTTTTAAAGTTAGATAAAATCCTATTAGTTTTCTTTGTTCACTGTTTTTATGTGTTTTGTAACGCAAATCCAATTAAGTGGTGGCCCCCATGCATCCACTTTGTTTTGATGATGTTAATTGCTTTTGCTAGCAATGAGAAAGTTTTAGTGCATAGTTGAAGATATAAAAAGGGGACCGTGCATGTGCCCCCCCCCCCCCCCCCCCCCAATTATTGAAAACTAAAAACTTCTTACCTGAAGGCTTGGCTTTTGACAAGCTGGCGATCTAAGTCTGGACTTCATACAGTTGATACCAAGTTCTTTATGAACAACTACTATTTCAAGAATGATAATATAACTTATATGTGATGTGCTGACTTAAAATGGTTGGAAAAATTTGCGGCTGCTGAAAGAGACTTGTATGTAGTTACTTGGTGCAAACTGGAATACTATCACAAATTTGTTATCTGCTCAATTGCTAGTATATATAGGCATTGCTTTCCATTTAGAGTGCTGCTAGATAAAATGCAAACTAGCAACACTGATCCTATGGTTGGCTGATTGAGCATGGAATTTCTGTCATTTCTTGTTCCTTTGGTGACTTGGTTGTGTTAACGTGGCTCTCTTAAGAAAATTGTTGTATGCTAGATTTCTTTGATGAGATACACTACTGGTTTTTTTTTTTAAAAAAATTTTTAATTTTAATTTTTTTTTAAATGTGTATGCCAGGTTGACAGATGGAATGAGCAAAGGGAGAACGGAGCGTTTCCAGGTCCTCTGTAGATGAGGCAGCCAAGTTGCTCTACTGAATTCCAGATATGATTTCTTTGATGAGATATGGACCCTCAGGGAATTTGCTAATAGAGCAGTGAGTTAATAAGAAATTTTGCTTGTTTCTTGGAACTAGTTCCCCTCCAAATACAGAGGAATTGTTGCTCATAAACAAATTAAAGTATTGTTTTATCTTCACCAAGGCATTTTTCCATCATATATTTATGCTTTAACTGTTCTGTAACAGTTGGTGAATGGAACTCAAAAATAAGAATGTAGGATTTACCTCCAAGGTTTTCTATACTTATCACATAATAAATCATACTGTTTCTTGATAAATTATTTTGTCTTATAAGCCTTGAGAAAGTTGATATGTCACTTCTTAAAACTTTTAATCAGGTAAATGTGTTTTGGATGCAATACCCCTTCCGTTTATCCAACTATGAAATTCCATGAAACTGAACTTTTTGAAAAGATTACTTGTGCCTACATATGGGGAAATCCAGAGATTGTTTTGTGTACACTCGCACCAATATTTGTAGTCTTGGACTTTGGTTTCAGATAGTTTTTGATAGAAGAAAGTTGTAGTCTTGGACTTTTAATTACTGATTTAAAAGATAATTTTTATTCTCACATTATCAAATTTTATGGTAGTTATATAACAATTTACTAAATATCGTTGGTTCAAATTTGAGAAAAAAGATTGATTATGGTTGGGTGTGGGTGGCAAGTAGCGTGCAAAGGTTGAACCTTGGCCAATGTAAGCCAAGTCTCTTTGTTCATGTCCACCATGTCCTCACCAATCCTCTCCCACTTCAAGCACTGTATTAGTGCTCAAGGCCAAGCTAACCACGTCATAGGTTCAAGTCACGAAGAAGGCGAGTTGTATGTCTTGAAAACGAGATTGTCAATTAACCTTGGAGGTATGACTTTCATGCCCATTGAAGACCAATGTTAGGACAATCTGACATGTAAGTAAGCAAGTTGTAAATCTTGATGCTTTGCTGTTAATGAATAACATGATGTGTATGCCTTAAAGCTCCGGTGCATTTGTGTTTATTATCGGGGCATAATAGTAGCGGTTCAAGGTATTCGTAAGTGTACAAATAATTGCGGGTATTACAGGATCTATGGTATTGGTGGATCCGGCTTAAAAAAGGGCAGTTGATTTAAAAAAGGGAAGCTATGAACGGGATGATTTTAGAGTATGAAAGATAGAGGAAAAAAACAAAAAGGGGGGGGGGGGGGGGGGGGGGGGGTGGGTGGGGGGGTTTGGGTGCGGTGGGTGGGGGGCGGGGTAGGCGGGGAGGTTTAGAGAAGTGGATGACTTTCATTTTATAAGTTGATGATGGTTTATGAAAAAATTTTGTTCATTTTTTAAATTTTATTCATTCAAGGATTGACTGCACAAGTCAATGCGCCCACAACCTTTTAAATTTTATACTCGTTGTGGTGGCTGGCCATAAAATACCAAATGACATAATTTTTTTTTTTTTTTTAAGAAAAAACCTTAGCTTTGAAAAGTGGCTTACAAAGAGAAGGTGTTCACAAACTTATATACCTATGATAAAAATTGTATTAAAGTCATGTAGAACACTTAGGATCATAACAATAACATATTTACTTAATAATTGATTGTTTCAGCAAGATAAAGTTTCAAATATAAAAGCTTAAGAGAAAAATCTAGAAGATAGGAATATGAGAGTGTTAAACAAAGAATATGAAGCCTAGATCGAGGTGACAACCCACAATACCAAGCAGTCTTAGAGTTGGGAAAGAAAATTTACCATGGTGGAACGTGGCCTACACATGGCTAATAAGGGTTGAGCTTTAGGCATGGTGAGCCCTCCCCCTTCACTCATGTCCACCATCTCTTTTCCAACTCTTCTCCACTCAAAGCACTGAATCAATGATCCTAACGCCAGCCCAACTATTCGCATGGCAAAGCCCTCCCCAGGACAACCTCTTCTCCCTACTCCAAACGGCAACAACATTATCCCATCTTTCCTTTCTGCTTCAAGACCTTGGAATCTCTCTGGGTTAAATTTTCTAGGTTCTTCCCATATATTAGGATCATTATGTATGGCCCACGCATTAACTAATAGTAGTGTGCCGTGTGGAACATGGTACCCTCCAACAGTACACTCATCTGAAGACTCGTGAGGTGGCAGTAGTGCGGCGGCTGGGTACATCCTGAGCGTCTCATTTATAATGCCACAAAGATAGGGAAGCTTTGCAATGTCTGATTCTTCAATTAGCCTGCTCTGTCCAACAAGATTGTCAATTTCAGCTTGGGCTTTCACAAGGATCTTTGGGTTGTTTAACAAAAGTGACAATGTCCACTCCATCGTTCCAGCAGAAGTGTCGGTCCCTGCTGATAACATGACCTGGATACAAAAATTAGACATTTGGTTCATAATGGGTGGCATGCTTTGAAAGGGTTACTACATAGAACTGTTGTACATCAAATGAAAGAGTGCTTATAAAAGAAATGTTTATATGCATGAAAGTGATGATTATGAAAGGACAGGCAATGAAAGAAATGATTTTTGTAAAACATTTTATGAAAGATAGTTTTGCAATAGAATCTCACATCAAAGATACTTTGTATTTATGGTGTCTGCTAATAACGACATGATGAAAGGTTCGCAGTCACACACTAAGACTTGCTTAATCACTCGTGCACCATCCTTCCACATGCAAATGTAATTTACATAGAAAAAAACAGAACATCGAAAAACAGGAGAATAGAGACTATAAGGGATCAAGAGATCAACAGAGTATAAAGTATATGTAATTGTATGATGATGTGTGATTTGTAATCATGAGGAAATTTTATGTGCAATTTATTGACTAGGACAAGATATACAATGTATTTTGTTTTATGGGAATTTAGACAACTAATTTGTTGCACAAATTATCCCCAATTACAAACTCGAGCAAAGAGCTTCAATTGTTAATTGGATGAATTTTTTGTCAAGATAAGCTTCGAATCAAGATTTATATGAATCGCAATTTCTCAGTTTCTCAAATGTATGATTTTCTAGAGGGAGTGGGAAAACTTACAAGCGTCATGCCTCTGATGATTTCATCCGTATAATATTCAGGTTCAGCTTCTTGAAGTGACAATAGGACGTCAATCATGGTGTTCCCCCTCTCTCGATCAGAAGCAGGATCACCCTCCCTCCTCCTTCGATGTTCTTCAATCAAATCCTGCATGAATTTATCCCTCTTCCCCTGCAACACCACCAACCTTTTCTCAAGCCCTCTTGATCCAATCCACTTAAAAACCGGCAGAAAATCTCCAATATTTGTAGCCCCACTCAGCTCAAAGCTCTCCATTACAATTTTCTTAAACTTCTTTGCCTTTTCCAATTCTGCCACTTTCTCTCCATAATACCGCTTTCCTGCGATCATCCTCATCATAACATTGAGTGTCAGCTCAAAAAACGTTGACTTCATGTCCACAGCCTGATCAAACTGATCACCCCCTTCTGAGCGTTGACAAAGTCTACGGATCAACGATTTAACCTCGTCAACACGTATGCTGTAGAACATCTGAAGACGATTGGACGACAAAAGTTCAAGAGAAGCTATGCGCCTTAAGTTGCGCCAGTGGTGGCCATATGGGGCCCAAGCAAGGGTGGTGTAATTGTAACCAAGGTGTTTTCCGGCGAGGAGGCGGGGGCGGTTTGCAAAAACGATGTCATTTTTGGTGAAGCATTCCTCCGCGAGAGTTGGGGAAGAGACAATGATAGCAGGGCGGGAGCCCAACCTCATGAATAGCACTGGACCATACTGGTTAGCAAGCTTAGCCAGGGTTCGATGGAGGGGCTTTTTAAAGAGATAGAGGTGGCCGATAATGGGCAGGGAAAGTGCAGGGCTTGGTGGAAGCCTTCTGCTTTTTTGGACCAAATGTTTGGTAAGGAAATACAAGAAAAGAAAGAGCAAAATGTAGTGGTAGAATGGGATTTCCATGGATGGATTTGTACGTATGATGCTTGAAATAACGAGTTTATTGATATAGTTGAAGGATTTATATATAGAGGATATCTCAGCTGCAATCAGACGGATGCAGCAATTAAACTACTGCAACAATAGCCAATCAAGAAACGATGTCATCATAGATAAACCTCGCCGCTAGAACTAATAATTGAGATATGATGGAAGGCTCAAATCTGGTGTACCTCACCCCATGATACGCTCTCTATCAAGATTGCTCCCTACCATGTTAATGTACTTGATCATATTTGGATCAAAAAAATTCTGATCATAAGTGGCTGTAAATTCTAAGTAAACAGTTGGCTCTTATTCTCCAAAAGCGGATAACATCACCAATGGCATGCTGACAATTGTAAACAGTAGAAGGTGGACACAATTTAAGAAATAATCAAGGGGTGCGGATCGCAGCCGGACTCACCAACTTCATCCCTGTTGAAACCTATTGGATTATTGCCACTAGATCCGGGCAACGGGCCGTGCCGTTCAAGTTGCTAGATAAAACCAAAGGCTGACCTATTTCTGACGTGGACCGCGTTTTATAAAATATAAATGGTTGGAATCTCTCTTTGCCCCACCTGCTGTCAATCTCATTAAAATAAGAGAAAATTATATTTTACCCGGTAAAGTTAGGGATGATTTTTAATTCGACTTTTAATATTTTAATTTTTGCAATATGATCCCTTAAACTTTTAAATTTTTGCAATTCTACTAATTTGTCAATCAAAAGCGTTTTGACCGATGGAACATTGATCATGTGACTCGCAGGTGATTACTGTTAACTTTTTTTTTTTTTTTTTTCCAAAATGCCCGATAACCTGGCACTGGCTGCTGAAGTAAGAGCAGGCGCAGTGATTGCTGTCTTCGTCTGGGCGCTGGAGGAGGAAGGCCACTACTATCCTGGTAGGGTCTCACGGTGGTGGCTCAAGCACAGTTTGGCTCACCTTGATTCCTCCTTGAGGAGTCTCGACACTTCTCTCATCACCAAGAGATCGACAGACAACATTTCTTCTCTTCTTGAGGTTGTCTAGTCAACCAGTGCTACTCAGCTCTTCTTCAACCACCTATATGGTCTATTTCTGTTCTTCCCTTATTCTGTATTTTAAGCTCCTATGGATTTTAGTATTCTTGTTTATGCTTTTGGATCATTCTGACTCAACTTGAAAATGCCCCCCACCCACAAGCAGATGAGAATCTCCTTGGCCAGTCGGCGAAAGCTGAGCTCCCCAAGACAAATAGCACAGTCATCACTATTGTCCTTGGCGTCTCCGTCCCTACAGTAAGAGTGCATCGGCAGAGCCCGAATCATCACCGGTGTTTGTTCTTATGTTGGCTTAATTCAGTTCCAAAATGCAGAGGCTACTGTTCATGGGCTCAAACACTAATATAGAATGCTCAAAATCCAATCTCCACCGTTTATAATGTAGATTCATGTGTCAAAAACATCCCTGCAAAATTTCAGCTCAATTGTACCACAAACGCCCATCGATCGGAGCTGTTGATCAAGGCTAGACAACATTTTCAGAATGCAATTTCACCCATTGTGTGCCCTGTCTGGACAAGCCTTCCCCATGTCCGAACAGCAGTTCCAGAAGCTCTATTTTTGCTCCACAAGGCCCTGTCCGGACAGCTCATTAACCTGTCCAGACACCTCGTACCTATTATGCCCAAAAACGTGTTTTTAGTGGGCCCAGGTCTAGGGTTTGATGTACTGATATATATACATCATTATAAAAGATAGATGTACGAATTTTCTCCCCCAGAGAGTTCGTCGGAGGCTGTGCTAAGAGAGATCATATGTGGTGAACGTTAAATTGAATCTCTTAAGAGTTTTAGTTATTTCTTTGATAAATCTACGGTTAAGAAGTCTATCGGAAGGGTCCGGTAAAGGAGAATCACGTTGAAGAAGATTGTGAGCAAAGAGACGAGTTCTAGGCTTGTCGATCTTACAGAGCCAAGGTCTTGCAAAGGGTTGTAAGTGTTCCTAGTGTCTGTAATCTCTGGATAATCTTTTGATAATGATTTCCTGGGTTTGGCTGCCCCGGAAAGGTTTTACTTTTAGATTGGTTTCTAGAAGGTTTCCTCTTCGTAACCAAAATATATGTGTCAGCCTCTTTATTGCTTTATATATTTTGGGTGATTGAATTGTTTATTGCTTTATAGTATTAATTCTGCATAAATTGTGATAAACAAGTTTTTAGAGTCGGCATAGTATTTTTCAATTGGTATCAAAGCGGGTTCACTCTGTTTGGATTAAATTCCTGAATGAGATCTGTTAACTCCTGTTTGCCATGAATATTTCTCAAGGAGAATATGGTATTATAAACTCCTTCAACAATTTGTTGAAAAAATTCACTCTTTTGAGACATCAATACACAAATTGTTAGGAGGATTTTCAAGATCTTGAACATGTGAAAGAATCTATTGTTACTAAATTGTATGAATCACATGCTTTAATTGATTCTTTAAAATCTAAAAATAATGTTTTAGGTTCTAACGTTGATTTGTTAGAGAATAAATTAAAAGAGTCAGAAACTCAATTGAACAAATTCTCTAGCAATTCCCTTGAGAATATGTTGCATACTCAGAATTCTGATTATGATAAATTTGAGTTAAGTTTTGATTGTCATGTTGCTTTGTTTTCTAACAATGATTTTACTTCCGAGATAATATTTGTTAAATAAAAAAAAGTAGAAGACACTTTGGTTAAAAGAAAAACAGCAGCTGCCTTGACCTCACAAGGTACGAAAGTTAAGAAAATTCATATTGAACCTTGTGTATCTTACTCTAAGTATAGAGTCGTCCATCCCCCTAGAAATCTACCTCCTAAAAGGTTTATCCCTACTTGTCATCATTGTGGAAAAGTTGGTCACATTCGACCCAACTATTTTCAATTGAAACCTCATGTGCATAAAAAATAAAAATTATGTTTCTAGGAAAGAACCTTTGGGGTTATGCACAATGATGATGAGAGGTTTGTCTATATTAGACAAGATTGAAAATATTCACGTCTCTACACCTTCTTTCAAGAAGGTTTGGGTTAGAAAGAAATATACCATTCACTCATTGAGGGGGCATGGTAGTGATCTCACCTAAATTTAGGTGAGTAAAAAACATGTATGAGAATGGTTGTTTTGCTTATTTTTGAAAATCCTAGAGCATGTTGTTTTTTTTTTGCTTTGCATTTTTTTTTTTTTTTTTTTGTGCTTTCTAGTTTATGCATTGCAATTTTCTTTTGTTGTTACACTTTTTGTGTGAAGAGTGTATATATGTTTGCTTTGAGATTCTTGTTATGAGACATATTCATAAAGGACTTTTCAAGAAATTCATATGTTATGATCTTTGAAAGGCTTATAGATGAGATGTTGTGTGCGGACCACCAAGATTTTGTCTACTTGCTAATCAAGTGTTGATGAATGTGTAATGTCTTGTGAAGACCTAGAAGTAGTTTTTAAACCAAAACATTATTTTGTAGTGGGACCTATAAGATGTGATGAAAATTTAATGTTAAAGATCATTCATGTATTGCCTGTTATAATATCAATTCAAACATGTTGGTTTTCTTTGCTGCCATTCTTTGTGGTTTATTTGTGTTAATAAATTTTTGAGAAAGGAATTTGTGTTGCAAAGATGTTTGAAATGTTAAGATGGATATATGCTTTAAATGCTTTTTAATTGCTTAATTGAAAATCCTCTTAATTTATGTACCTATGGAATACACTTATCATGCTTGAGTTGATTATCTTTATAATGAACTGTCATTGGTTCATTCAAGTATGTGTTATTGTGGTACATTTCATTTATGCTATCTCCATGCACTTAAGTTTCAAGAAGGAATGTCAATCTATGACAAATTTGTTATGTAGAACATACCATATGCATATGATAGATTTTTTTTGTGGGTTAAAATTGACCAAATATTGGTTGAACCTAGAACCTATAAATTCCGGTTTAAACCCTTATGTCTTATACTTTAATTTTTATGAAAGACACGTTCTCAAAGAGAAAATCTAAAGTGAAATGTGTAAAATGCCAAAATATTCCAAAAATGAAATTTTCATTGTGTTAATTTGTTGTACTTGGCTCATCCATAATTAGGCTTCGTTTGGTTCGCGGATTGTTTAGTCCATTGGAAAAGGATTAGCTACCACTGGGATTAGCTATCACTGGGAATAGATTAGCTAATCCTATTCTTTTGTTTGGTTGTAACACTGGAATAGACTACCTAATCCTATTCCTTCGTTTGGTACAGTGCAATATGTTAGTGAATGGAATTGTATTGTGATCTTATTTCCTAAAATACCCTTATAATATAAATACAATTTATATTATTAAGGACTTTCATTCTTTTTTTTTTTTTTGAAACATAAACAATTTTACTATAATTTTTTTCTTTTTTAGTTATGTCATGTATATATAATTTTATATATATACACGCTTGAACAGGTATGAATAACCTGTGTTCAAGTGTGTGTGTATATATATCAGTGTGATTTTTAATTCAATTATAAGTGTGATTTTTAATTCAATTATATATATATATATATATATATATATATATATATATATAACTAAATTAAAAATCACACTGAGAAAGTATAGAGAAAGAGAGATGGAGAAACAGAATAAAAAATAAAAATAAACCCTAAACAGAATCAAAGAGAAACGATACAGAGAATCAAAAAAAATAAAAAAACAGAAGAAAAATAAAAAAAACTCAAAAACGTTTTGGGTACATATATATACACACACACACGCTTGAACAGGTATGAATAACCTGTGTTCAAGCGTGTGTGTGTATATATATATACGCTTGAACACAGGTTGTACGCTTGAACATAGGTTATATATATATATATATATATATATATATATATATATATATAATTGAATTAAAAATCAAACTGAGAAAATATAGAGAAAGATAGATGGAGAAACAGAATAAAAAAAAAAAAATTTTTTTTTTTTTTTTTTTTAAAAAAAGCCTAAACAGAATCAAAGAGAAACGATACAAAAAAAAAAAAAAAACAAAAAAACAAAAAAAAAAAAAATCCAAGAAATAGAGAGAGAATGAAATAACCAAGAAACAAAGAAGAGAAATCGAAGAGAAGAGAAGGGGAGAGAGATCGCTTGCGCAGAGAAGAGAGATCGTTGCTCTTTGAGAGATGGAGATCGTTTTGCAGAGTCTCCTTGAGAGATGTGGGTGCTAGAAGGGTGGGGTTTTTGTGAGCAATTTACACGATAATTTTAATCCCACAGGAAAGGATTAGCTAAGCCACTCGTTTTTGAGTGGCTTAGCTAACCCCGTGTATATAGGATTAGTAATCCCATGGGAATAGTTATTCCCAGGAATAGAGTGTTACCAAACAAAGGACTAGCTATACCTAGTGTTAGCTAGTCCAATCCAAGAGTCTAATCCGCGAACCAAACGGGGCCTTAAAATTTCGGATGTAGTTCTGAGCCTTGTGATAAGACTAAGGGGGAGAATATTGGATGAGGGTGACTAGGCCTTAGTAAGGTTTGACTTCTAACCTAACAAGATATGAATTTCTTTCATATGGTTTGGAAGTTTTAATGTGCATTCTTTGTCAATATATGTTTGTCCATTGCTTGACTCTTGATTGTAGCTTATCACACACAACACATATAGTATAAATAGCGATGGTACATAATGGCATGACATGAGTTGCAACAATGATTTTGTTTATTCATCTTTTGATACTCTTGCATGCTAGCTTTGAGTATTTTTTTTTTTTTGCACATTCAACAAGAGTTTCTTCTAATTAGCAATTTTTTATCATTTATTGGATATACTCTTCTTATGAATACTCTTGCTTGAAACATTTTTTCCTTGTTGATATTGAGTCACACATTGAAGGGGAGTTTTTGCTGATGTTTCTTCATGATCTTGCATTACTTCATGCATTTTGTTATCTGTGATCATGAGTTTTATTTCTGTATTCCTGTTTCACATATGCCTTGATGTATTTTGTGAAGTGTTTCAAGAAACATGAAGACCTTTTGTTATTCTGTGACAAAAAGAGGGAGTAAATATGGGGAGATGATAGGATTGACTCTGCATTTTGGTTTTGTCACCGAATTGCCAAAGGGGGAGTTTGTTCGTTTTTGTGTTGGCTTAATTTAGTTCTAAATGCAGGGGTTACTGTTTACAGGCACAAACACTGATATAGAATGTTTAGAATCCAATCTCCACCATTCATAATCTAGATTCATGTGTCATGAACGTCCCTGCAAAATTTCAGCTTAATCGAACCACAAACGCCCATCGATCGGAGCTGTTGATCAAGGCTGAACATCATTTCCAAAATGCAGTTTCACCCATTGCATGCCCTGTCCGGACAGGTCTTCCCCATGTCCGAACAGCAGTTCCAGAAATTCTGTGTTTGCTCTGCAAGGCCTTGTCTGGACAGTCCATTAACCTGTCCGGACACCCCGTACCTATTATGCCCAAAAACGTGTTTTTAGTAGGCTCAGGTCTAAAGTTTGATGTATTGATATATATACATTATTATAGAAGAGAGATGTACGAATTTTCGCCCCCAAAGAGTTCGTCGGAGGCTATGCTAGGAAAGATCATATGTGGTGAGCATTAAATTGAATCTTTTAGAGTTTTAGTTATTCCTTTCATAAATCTACGGTTAAGAAGTCTATCGGAAGGGTCCGGTAAAGGAGAATCATGTTGAAGAAAATTGTGAGCAAGGAGACGAGTTATAGGCTTGTCAATCTTACAGAGCCAAGGTCTTGCAAAGGGTTGTAAGTATTTCTAGTGTCTGTAATCTCTATATAATCTTTTGATAGTGATTTCCTAGGTTTGACTGCTCGGAGAGGTTTTACTTTTAGATTAGTTTTTAAAAGGTTTCCTCTTTGTAACCAAAATATCTGTGTCAGCCTCTTTATTGCTTTATATATTTTGGGTGATTGAATTGTTTAATGCTATATAGTATTAATTCCACATAAATTGTGATATACATGTTTTTTAAGTCGGCATAGCGTTTTTCAACTAGGTCCAGTCCTTTGCGCAAGCTCGACCTAGTTAATGGAAGATCCTACGGCATAGAAGACGTAGTTCTTTCCAAGCCATGTCTAGGTGACTCGGCGTCGCTCAGAATCTCCTTGGCCGTGTGGGCAAGGGGGCATGTGGGTGGGGGCTAAAATCACATGATCATTGTTACGTCAGTCAAAACGGATCACTGTTACGTCAGTCAAAATGGCTTTGACTGACGGATTGGAGTATTTTATGAGACACTCAAAATTTCATATTTCTTATTCTTCTTAATGTTTCTTCTGCTTCTGAAAATATTAGATTAGCTTTTTGTTTTGTATTTCGGGCTATCAATCATATTGAGCCTTCTCTTTCCAATTACATTGTGAAAAATTACCTGGGACTAGACTAGAACTATTTTTATTGCTTTTAGACAAGTAAGAAAAAGAGTAAAATTTCGGTAATTCACGCTCAACAAGCAAGTAAAGTATCTCCTAATTCTAGTTAAGTAGTGCCCTGTCAAGCAGCCACTGTAGTTATAAGTTCATTCACAGCCTATGTTGGCTCCCTTCATTGGTATATATCGCATGTTAAGAAACCTAACTCAATAACAATGCTTCCAAAATTTGATATCATTTGAAGACACTTACACTAGAGTAAATTGTAGGACAATGTTTTGATTTCAATTTTGTGTTAGTAAGATCTTGGGTGTAGTATTCTGACACCTGTAAATGCTGTAATAATTTCTCAAATTGTTTAGTTAGTCATATCACTTTAGAGTAATAAGCGTGATAACTTTTTCTCTAGTTCCCCTGCTTAAACTCCTGCATGAATTATAGAAGCGCTGGCAAAGCTTGATTGGCTTTCAACCATCTAAGCATCTGTTTGTGATGGTGATGTTATAAGGTGCTTATTAGGATTGTAACCATTGTGCCTTATGCTTTGACTTACAGCAATATTTGTTATAGGGGGAGGAGAAGCCAGATGTGGGTACTAAATCTGTGGAAGTAAAAGAGGTTGCAAACCCAGTAAATACTGCCTCTGAGGAAGTTGTCCCCGACAAAGCTGAGGGTTCACCTGTTGCTGAAGAAAGCACTGAAGTTACCCCAGTTACCACTGAAGATAGCAGTGAAGTCAGCCCTGCTGCCACTGAGAGCACTGAAGCCAATTCTGCTGCTGTTGAAAACACTAATGAAGATGCTGCTGAAGCAAGCAGTGAAAATTCTGAAGAGGAGAGTGCTGGTGATCAAGAAGCTGCTGAAGGGCCGGAGATCAAGGTTAGCATTAATCCATAACTTACTTTTGTTGCTGCCTGACTGGATCATCTGTGCACTACTTTCATCTGTACGTTTCCTTTTTGTTCACTTTGTATTATGGTTATCCAGCTTAAGACATACAGCACCTGCTGATTTACGCTTCCCAACTACAAATCCAAAAAGGCATTGCTTTACTCGATACATTGAGTATCATCGGTAAGTCAAACTTGTACTAAAACTTCCTTTCCATTTTTTTAATCTTGTTTTGGTCATTTTTGTGCCAGCTTGTCACTAGGCACCTTTTCTGACATCATCTTGATCCCTTTGTTATTTTTTAGGTGCATAGCTGCAAAGGTGATGCCCCAGAGTGTGATAAGTTTGCAAAATATTATCGTGCTCTTTGCCCTGGTGAATGGGTATCTATCTTCATTTATATTTCATATCTACAACAGAATAATGTCTTTCTTGTCAATCATCTTTAAGGTTTGTCTTAGTGTTTAAAAGTTAGATAAAATCCTATTAGTTTTATTTGTTCACTGTTTTTATGTGTTTGGTAACCCAAATCCAATTAAATGGAGGCCCTCATGCGTCCACTTTGTTTTGATGCTGTTAATTGGTTTTGCTAGCAATGAGAAAGTTTTAGTGCATAGTTGAAGATATAAAAAGGGGACCGTTCATGTGCCCCACTCCCAATTATTGAAAACTAAAAACTTCTTACCTGAAGGCTTGGCTTTTGACAAGCTGGCGCAGTAGATCTAAGTCTGGACTTCATACAGTTGATACCAAGTACTTTATGAACAACTACTATTTCAAGAATGATAATGTAACTTGTATGTGATGTGCTGACTTAAAATAGTTGGAAAAATTTGCTGCTGCTGAAAGAGACTAGTGTGTAGTTACTTGGTGCAAACTGGAATACTATCACAAATTTGTTATCTGCTCAATTGCTAGTATATATAGGCATTGCTTTAGTGCTGCTAGATAAAATGCAAACTAGCAACACTGATCCTATGGTTGGCTGATTGATCATGGAATTTCATAGATTATGAATTTCATTTTTTTAGGTAGAATTTTCTGTCATTTCTAGTTCCCTTGGCGACTTAGTTGTGTTAACGTGGCTCTTTTTAGAAAACTGTTGCATGCCAGATTTCTTTGATGAGATACACACTAGTAGTTTTTTTTTTTTTTTCTTTTAATTTTTTTTTTTTAAATATGTATGCCAGGTTGACAGATGGAATGAGCAAAGGGAGAACGGAGCCTTTCCAGGTCCTCTGTAGATGAGGCAGCCAATTAAGTTGCTCTACTGAATTCCAGATATGATTTCTTTGATGAGATATGGACCCTCAGGGAATTTGCTAATAGAGCAGTGAGTTGATAAGAAATTTTGCTTGTTTCTTGGAACTAGTTCCCCTCCAAATACAGAGCAATTGTTGCTCATAAACAAATTAAAGTATTGTTTTATCTTCACCAAGGCATTTTTCCATCATATATTTATGCTTTAACTGTTCTGTAACAGTTGGTGAATGGAACTCAAAAATAAGAATGTAGGATTTACCTCCAAGGTTTTCAATACCTATCACATAATAAATCATACTGTTTCTTGATAAATTATTTTGTCTTATAAGCCTTGAGAAAGTTGATATGTCACTTCTTAAAACTTTTAATCAGGTAAATGTGTTTTGGATGCGATACCCCTTCCGTTTATCCCACTATGAAATTCCATGAAACTGATCTTTTTGAAAAGATTACTTGTGCCTACATATGGGGAAATCCAGAGATTGTTTTGTGTACACTCGCACCAATATTTGTAGACTTTCAGATAGTTTTTGACGCTGCCAGACTCAATATTAATAGAAGAAAGTCTATTTAGTAGACTATAATACCACTCTCATATAACTAAGATAACGTGACAGTGAAAATTAGCCTTTAGTTGCTGATTTAAAAGATAATTTTTACTGTTACATCATCAAATTGTATATAATAATTTATTAAATAGCATTGGTTCAAATTTGAGAAAAAAGATTGCCATGATTGGGTGTGGGCGGCAATTAGCGTGCAAAGGTTGAACCTTGGCTAAGGTAAGCCAAGTCTCTTCGCTCATGTCCTCCATGTCCTCACCAATCCTCTACCACTTGAAACACTGAATTAGTACGCTCAAAGCCAAGCCAACCACGTCATAGGTTCAAGTCACGGAGAGGGCAAGTTGTAAATCTTGACAATGAGATTGTCAATTAACCTTGGCGGTATGACGTTCATATATACCCATTGAAGACCAATGTTAGGACAATCTGACACGTAAGTAAGCAAGTTGCAAGTCTTGATGCTTTGCTGTAAACAGTTGTTAATGAATACCATGATGTGTATGCCTTAAAGCTCTGGAGCATTTATGTTAATAATTATATGCTTTTATATACATAATACAAATTTCCGCTGTGTTTATTATCGAGGCATATTAATAGTAATGGTCCAAGGTATTTAGAAGTGTACAAATAATTGGGGGTATTACAGGATCTATGGTATTGAAGCTCATATCTAAAGGGAAGTTGATTTAAAAAAGGGAAGCTATGAATGGGATGATTTTGGCGTATGAAAGATAATGAGAAAGAGAAAAAAAGGAGGTTTTAGAGAAGGGGATGAGAGAAATAAAAATTTGATGAGGATGCATGACTTTCATTTAATAAGTTAGGATGGCTTATGATAAAATTTTGTTCATTTTTAAAATTTTATGTATCCCGCGATTGAGTATTGCACAAGTCAGTGAGCCAAGCCCACAATCCTTTCGATGCCACACTTGTCGGTGGCCAGCCCTAATATCAAATGATATAAAATTTGAAAAAAAAACTCACCTATGAAAAGTAGCTTACAAGGAGAAGGTATTCAAGAACTAATATATCAACGATAAAAATTGTATTTAAGCTATGTAGTAAAGAACGTAACATATAACATATTTACTTAATAATTAATTGTATCAGCAAGACAAAGTTCAAAATATATAAGTTCTAAAAGAAAAATCTAGAAAATAGGAATATGTAGTGATCATAGTTAAACGAAGAATACGAAGTCTGGAGGCGACAACCAACAATCCCAAGCATTGTCAGAGTTGAGAAACAAAATTTACCATGGTGGAACGTGGCCTACACATGGCAAATAAGGGTTGAGCTTTAGGCATGCTGAGCCCTCCCCCTTCACTCATGTCCACCATCTCCTTCCCAATTCTTCTCCACTCAAAGCACTGAATCAGTGATCCTAACGCCAGCCCAACTATCCGCATAGCAAAGCCCTCCCCAGGACAACCTCTTCTCCCTACTCCAAACGGCAACAACATGATCCCATATTTTCTTTCTCCTTCAACACCTTGGAATCTCTCTGGTTTAAATTTTCTAGGTTCTTCCCATATGTTAGGATCGTTATGTATGGCCCACGCATTAACCAATAGAAGTGTGCCGCGTCGAACATGGTACCCTCCAACAATACACTCCTCTGAAGACTCGCGGGGTGGCAGTAGTGCGGCAGCTGGGTACATCCGGAGTGTCTCATTTATGATGCCACTAAGATAGGGAAGCTTTGCAATATCTGATTCTTCAATTAACCTGCTTTGTCCAACGAGATTGTCAATTTCAGCCTGGGCTTTCACAAGGGTCTCTGGGTTGTTCAACAAAAGTGACAATGTCCACTCCATCGTTCCAGCTGAAGTGTCAGTCCCTGCTGATAACATGCCCTGGATACAAAAATTATACACTAATTTGGTTCATAATGTGTGGCATGCTTTAAAAGGGTTACTTCATATATACATGAATGAATGCTTATATATGAATGAGGAAAGGGTTACTGCATAGTGTTATACAAGAAATGAGAGAGTGCTTATAAAAGAAATGCTTTATGAAAGTGGTGATTATGAAAGAAATGATTTTAGTAAAACATTTTATGAAAGTTAGTTTTGCAATAGAATGTCACATCAAAGATACTTTGTATTCATGGAGTTGCTTATAATGACATGTTGAAAGGTTTGTAGTCACATACTAACATTAACTTTATTACTTGTTTATTAAGTCATGCACTCATCCTTACACTTGTAAATGTAATTTACATAGGAAATAAGAACATAACAAAACAAGAGAATAGAGACTACAAGGCATCAAGAGATCAAGATCAAGCAACAGAGTATAAATTAAAGTATATGTCATTGTATGATGATGTGTGATTTGCAATCATGAGGAATTTTATGTGAAATTTATTGACTAGACAAGTTATACAATGTATTTTGTTTTATGGGAATTTAGAACTCTTGTGAATTCGAGATGTGACCTGCAGACAACTAATTTTTGGTAAAGATAAGCTTCAAATCATCATTTAAGAAACTACACAGCAAAGACTTTTTCTTTCAAGCTATACGAATCGCTATTTCTCAGTTTCTCAAATTATTGATTTTCTAGAGGGATCGGAGTGGGAAAACTTACGAGCATCATGCCTTTGATGATTTCATCCGTATAATAATCAGGTTCAGCTTCTTGGAGTGACAATAGGACGTCAATCATGGTCTTCCCTCTCTCTTCAAAAACAGGATCACCCTCCCTCCTCCTTCGATGTTCTTCAATCAAATCCTGCATGAATTTATCCCTCTTCCCCTGCAACACCACCAACCTTTTCTCAAGCCCTCTTGCTCCAACCCACTTAAAAACCGGCAGAAAATCTCCAATATTTGTAGCCCCACTCAGCTCAAAGCTCTCCGTCACAATTTTCTTAAACTTTCTCGCTTCCTCCAATTCTCCCACTTTTTCTCCATAATACCGCTTTCCTGCGATCATCCTCATCAGTACATTGAGTGTCAGCTCAAAAAACGTTGACTTCATGTCCACAGCCTGAAACTGATCACCCCCTTCTCCTGTGCGTTGATAAAGTCTATGGATCAACGATTTAACCTCGTCAACTCGTACGCCGTGGAACATCTGAAGGCGATTAGACGACAAAAGTTCGAGAGAAGCTATGCGCCTTAAGTTGCGCCAGTGGTTGCCATATGGGGCCCAAAGAAGAGTAGAGTAATTGTAACCAAGGTGTTTTCCGGCGAGGAGGCGGGGGCGGTTTGCAAAAACGATGTCATTTTTGGTGAAGCATTCCTCGGCGAGAGTTGGGGAAGAAACAATGATAGCAGGGCGGGAGCCCAACCTCATGAATAGTACTGGACCGTACTGGTTGGCAAGCTTAGCCAAGGTTCGGTGGAGGGGCTTCTTAAAGAGATAGAGGTGGCCGATAATGGGCAGGGAAAGTGCAGGGCTTGGTGGAAGCCTTGTGCCTTTTTGGACCAAATATTTGGTAAGGAAATACAAGAAAAGAAAGAGCAAAATATAGTGGTAGAGTGGGATTTCCATGGATGGATTTGTATGATGCTTGAAATAACGAGTTTATTGATATAGTTGAAGGATTTATAGAGGATATCTCAGCTGCAATCAGACGGATGCAGCAATTAAACTACCGCAACTATGTCATCATAGATGAACCTCGTCCCTAGAACTAATAATTGAGATATGATAGACGGCTCAAATCTGGTGTACCTCACCACACGGTACGCTCTCTATCGAGATTGCTCCCTGGCCCCTGCCAGGTTGATGTACTTCATCATAATTTGATCAAAAAAGTTCTGATCACGGGATAGCATCACAAATGACACGCTGAAAACTCTAAACGGTAGAAGGGGGACACAATTTGACAAAACAATCCAGGGGTGCCGATTGAAGCCGGACTCACGAACTTCATCCCTGATGAAACCTATTGGATTATTGCCACTAGATCCAACCAACAAGTCATGTCGTTCAAGTTGCTTAACGTTCAAGTTGCTTGACAAACTTAAAGAGCATTCACATCCGGCTCAAAATTTTTGACTATTTTGTTGAGCCATGTAGCTAAAAAATACTCCATCGACTTAATAAAATATCCAACCATGTATTGATGAGGAGTAGTACTCTAGCTCAACAATGCTTATCATATATAATAAAAAATTCATCAATTATCTCTCATCTAATTAAAAAATAATTTTATCTTTCTTGAATACTTTTTTTTTTTTTTTTTTTTAATTCTATCTTTCTTGAATGCTTGAAGTTAATGTTGAAAAAAAATAATAATAATAGATAAATAATATTTCAATGATAAAGAAATAATATTTAAATAGAATAGTAAAAGTAAAAAGTTAAAATGACGAGCCGGATGTGAGTATTTTAAAAAAGTGAATAATTCAAATAAAAAAATATGTGATCTTTTTGACTAAAGTTTAACCAAACAATTGCAGAGCCGGATGTAAAAGCTATAAAGGCTAACCTATTTTTGATGTGAACCGCATTTTATAAAGTAAAGTAAGTATAAATGGTTGGAATCTCTTTTCCCTACCTCCAGTCAAACTCATTAAAATAATCTGATATCATTGTATTACTTTTTTTTCTTTCTTTTTCTTTTTGAAGGGCATTGTATTACTTCAAACCTCACCACCTCCATTAAAAAAAAAATAAAAAAATAAAAAAATAAAAAAATGATATATATATATATATATATATATATATATATATTTTCTTTTCTTTTCACGTCCGCTTCAACAAATTAGCCTTTTGGCTATTTAACTAACAATGTAATAAAAAAATACTCTACATTCGACTTAATAAATGACTAAGGACTCGTTGAGTTGCTACAATGAACAACAAATTTGCTGAGTACTATAACTCTACAAATTTTTATTTATATTAATAATAAAAACAATCTTGCTTTCACTTCTTGGGAATATAAAATGTAGATAAATAAATAATATTTTAAATAGAAAAGTAAAAGTGAATAGCTAAAATGTTAAGCCGGATGTAGGTAATTTGAAAAAATTGATAGCTAAAATAAAACAAATGTGCTTTTTTGTTAAATTTTAGCTAAATATTTATTGAGCCAGATGTGAGTGCTTTCCGCTCAACAAATATTTAGCTAAAGAATCGTATTTGTCTATTTAAAAGTCATGATGTGTATCATCAAATTTGTAATTTTGGTTCAATCTTTTGTTCTTTTTTTTTTCTCCACATGGGTGTCATTAAATTTTTTAATAACATATTCAATAAATGGTAATATATACTATTAAATTTTTTTTAAAAAAAATATATGACCTTTAGGAAAATAAAATTTTTTAAAAATATAATTGTTAGTAAAAGACAAATTTAGAAAAATATGACCGTTACAAAATGACAAATTTTAAAAAATATGATTGTTGGAGAAAGAATAAAGAAAGAATAGAGAAATAATATTTAAATAAAAAAGTGAAAGTGAATAATTAAAATGATGAGCCGGATGTAGGTACCTTAAAAAAGTAGGTAGCTAAAATAGAAAAATGTGGTATTTTAGCTAAAATTTAGCTAAATATTTTCTGAGTCGGATGTAAATGCTCTAAATTTCGCTCATTATTAATTTTAGCTATCCACTTTCATTTTTCTACTTAAAATATGATTTTTTATCTACTTTTTCTACTTCCAAAGAAGAGACAGAACTAGATTTTTTTTTTAATTTTTATTTATTTATTAATATAGCTAAAAACTTATTGAGCTATTGTGCTGAGCAAAGTTGTTAAGCACCGTAACAACTTAGCAAATCTTTAACCATTTTACTGAGTCAAATGTTGAGTCATTTTGATACATTTTTGCTATAGAGGTAGCCAAAATAGTTTTTTTTTTTTTTTTTTTGGCTATTTTGTTGAGTTAGATGTCTGTGATCTAAAGGAGACAATAGTTGGCTTTTCTTTACTTTACAATTTTTTTAAACTACTGGTTTTGAATAAGTTAAAAAGTACATGGGCTACCCAGTGAGATGTTGAAGCTCCCTTTCTTTTTGATTTGGTTAAACCATGGTGCCTGTTGGGGGATATAAATTATAGGTGAACTCCACTCAATCAACCTTACATCATACAATTACCTTAACAAAGAAGTTTAATCAAAGCAGCTCTTAGAATCTTCTTCGCATAGAAACTATACACCCTCATCAATCCCCAAACGGTCATAAGTTTGGCAGTTTTCATCTAACCTGATGGTTTTGACTAACGGAGTGGCCAAAATGCAATAGTTTGGTAGTTTGGGAGGCTACTTTATCACTTTTGAAACATTAGGGGGCTAAATCGAAAACGGCTAGTAGTTTTGGGGGCTTTTTTATATTTTTCCCAAATATATAAGTTCTAAAAGAAAAATCTAGAAAATAGGAAATATGTAATGATCATAGTTAAACGAAGAATACGAAGTCTGGAGACGACAACCAACAATCCCAAGCGTTGTCAGAGTTGAGAAACAAAATTTACCATGGTGGAACGTGGCCTACACATGGCAAATAAGGGCTGAGCTTTAGGCATGCTGAGCCCTCCCCCTTCACTCATGTCCACCATCTCCTTCCCAATTCTTCTCCACTCAAAGCACTGAATCAGTGTTCCTAACGCCAGCCCAACTATCCGCATAGCAAAGCCCTCCCCAGGACAACCTCTTCTCCCTACTCCAAACGGCAACAACATGATCCCATATTTTCTTTCTCCTTCAAGACCTTGGAATCTCTCTGGGTTAAATTTTCTAGGTTCTTCCCATATGTTAGGATCGTTATGTATGGCCCACGCATTAACCAATAAAAGTGTGTCGAGTGGAACATGGTACCCTCCAACAATACACTCCTCTGAAGACTCGTGGGGTGGCAGTAGCGCGCCAGCCGGGTACATCCGAAGTGTTTCATTTATGATGCCATTAAGATAGGGAAGCTTTGCAATATCTGATTCTTCAATTAGCCTGCTTTGTCCAACAAAATTGTCAATTTCAGCTTGGGCTTTCACAAGGGTCTCTGGGTTATTCAACAAAAGTGACAATGCCCACTCCATCGTTCCAGCTGAAGTGTCAGTCCCTGCTGATAACAAGACCTAGATACAATGTGTGGCATACTTTGAGAGGGTTACTGCATATATATGAATGAATGCTTATATATGAATGAGGAAAGGGTTACTGCATAGTGTTATACATGAAATGAGAGAGTGCTTATAAAAGAAATGTTTTATGAAAGAAATGATTTTATGAAATAAATGATTTTAGTAAAACATTTTATGAAAGTTAGTTTTGCAATAGAATGTCACATCAAAGATGCTTTGTATTCACGGAGTTTCCTTATAATGACATATTGAAAGGTTCGTAGTCACATACTAACATTAACTTAATTACTTGTTTATTAAGTCATGCACTCATCCTTACACTTGTAAATGTAATTTACATAGGAAATAAGAACATAACAAAACAAGAGAATAGAGACTACAAGGCATCAAGAGATCAAGATCAGGCAACAGAGTATAATTAAAGTATATGTAATTGTATGATGATGTGTGATTTGTAATCATGAGGAAATTTTATGTGAAATTTATTGACTAGACAAGTTATACAATGTATTTTGTTTTATGGGAATTTAGAACTCTTGTGAATTCGTGATGTGACTTGCAGACAACTAATTTTTGGTAAAGATAAGCTTCAAATCAACATTTAAGAAACTACACAGCAAAGACTTTTTCTTTCAAGCTATACGAATCGATAGTTATTTCTCAGTTTCTCAAATTAGTGACTTTCTAGAGGGATCGGAGTGGGAAAACTTACGAGCATCATGCCTCTGATGATTTCATCCGTATAATAATCAGGTTCAGCTTCTTGGAGTGACAATAGGACGTCAATCATGGTCTTCCCTCTCTCTTCAAAAACAGGATCACCCTCCCTCCTCCTTTGATGTTCTTCAATCAAATCCTGCATTAATTTATCCCTCTTCCCCTGCAACACCACCAACCTTTTCTCAAGCCCTCTTGATCCAACCCACTTAAAAACCGGCAGAAAATCTCCTATATTTGTAGCCCCACTCAGCTCAAAGCTCTCCATCACAATTTTCTTAAACTTGCTTGCTCCCTCCAATTCTGCCACGTTCTCCCCATAATACCGCTTTCCTGCGATCATCCTCATCATTACATTGAGTGTCAGCTCAAAAAAAGTTGACTTCATGTCCACAGCCTGAAACTGATCACCCCCTTCTTCTGAGCGTTGGCAAAGTCTATGAATCAACGATTTAACCTCGTCAACTCGTATGCTGTGGAACATCTGAAGGCGATTAGACGACAAAAGTTCGAGAGAAGCTATGCGCCTTAAGTTGCGCCAGTGGTTGCCATATGGGGCCCAAATAAGAGTAGAGTAATTGTAACCAAGGTGTTTTCCGGCGAGGAGGCGGGGGCGGTTTGCAAAAACGATGTCATTTTTGGTGAAGCATTCCTCGGCGAGAGTTGGGGAAGAAACAATGATAGCAGGGCGGGAGCCCAACCTCATGAATAGTACTGGACCGTACTGGTTGGCAAGCTTAGCCAAGGTTCGGTGGAGGGGCTTCTTAAAGAGATAGAGGTGGCCGATAATGGGCAGGGAAAGTGCAGGGCTTGGTGGAAGCCTTGTGCCTTTTTGGACCAAATATTTGGTAAGGAAATACAAGAAAAGAAAGAGCAAAATATAGTGGTAGAGTGGGATTTCCATGGATGGATTTGTATGATGCTTGAAATAACGAGTTTATTGATATAGTTGAAGGATTTATAGAGGATATCTCAGCTGCAATCAGACGGATACAGCAATTAAATTACTGCAACAATAGCCATCAAGAAACTATGTCATCATAGATGAACCTCGCCGCTAGAACTAATAATTGAGATATGCTTATCAAAAAAAATAATTGAGATATGATGGACGGCTCAAATCTGGTGTACCTCACCCCACGATACGCTCTCTATCAAGATTGCTCCCTGGCCCCTGCCATGTTGATGTACTTCATCATAATTTGATCAAAAAATTTCTGATCACGGAATAGAATCACAAATGACACGCTGAAAATCTTAAGAAAGTGAGTAGCTAAAATAAAATTTTTTTTTTATGTTTTAACTAAAATTTAGCCAAATATTTACGAAACTGAATGTGAATGCTAAAAAAGTTGACATATTTTTGATTTGAACTGCGCTTTATAAAGTAAAGTAAATATAAATGGTTGGAATCTCTCTTTTCCCTACCTCCAGTCAAACTCATGAAAATAATCTGATTTCATTGTATTACTTAAAACCCCTTCACCTCCATAAAGTAAAAAAAGATATTTTAATAAGAGTAGTTTACCTTTTTTTTTAAAAAAAAAAATTTAATTTTTTTTTTTTAAGATATGTATATATTTTCACATTGGCTTCAAAAAATTAGCTTTTTGGCTATTTAACTAACAATTTTACAAAAAAATGCTTTATATCCGACTCAATAAATGACTAAGGACTTGTTAAGTTGCTACAGTGCTCAATAAATTTGCAGAGCACTATAGCTCAACAAATTCTTATTTATATTAATAATAAAAACAATTTTGCTTTCTCTTCCTTGGGAATATAAAAAGTAAATAAAAAAATAATATTTTAAATAAAAAAGTAAAAGTGAATAGTTAAAATGTTGAGCCAGATGAAGGTGATTTGAAAAAGTGGATAGCTAAAATAAAATAAATATGCTTTTTAGTTAAATTTTAGCTAAATATTTGTTGAGCCAAATGTGAGTGCTCTGAATACTCACATCCGCCCCACAAATATTTAGCTAAAGAATCATATTTCTCTATTTAAAAGTCATGATGGGTTTCATCAAATTTACAATTTTGGTTCAATCTTTTGTTCCTTTTTTTTTCGCATGGGTGTTATTAATTTTTTTAATAACATATTCAATAAATGGTAATATATACTATTAAAATTAAAAATATATATATATATACATATGACCATTAGGAAAATAAAATTTTTAAAAAATATAATTGTTAGTAAAAGACAAATTTAGAAAAATATGACCGTTAGAAAATGAAATTTTTTTAAAAATATGATTGTTGGAGAAAGAATAAAGAAAGAATAGAGAAATAATATTTAAATAAAAAAGTGAAAGTGAATAACTAAAATAATGAGCCGGATGTGGGCACCTTAAAAAAATAGGTAGCTAAAATAGAAAAATGTGGTATTTTAGCTAAATATTTGTTGAGCCGGATATGAATACTCTAAATCTCACTTGGTATTTTAGCTATCCACTTTCATTTTTCTATTTAAAATATTATTTTTTATCTACTTTTTCTACTTCCAAAGAAGAGAAAGAACTAGATTTTTTTTAAAATTTTTATTTATTTATTAATATAGCTAAAAACTTATTGAGCTATAGTGCTTAGCAAAGTTGTTAAGCACCGTAACAACTCAGTAGATCTTTAATCATTTTACTAAGTCGAATGTTGAGTTTTTCTGATATATTTTTGCTATAGCGCTAACCATAATAGTTTTTTTTTTTTTTTGTTTTAAGCTATTTTGTTGAGTTAGATGTCTGTGCTCTAAAGGAGACAATAGTTGACATTTCTTTACTTTACTATTTTTTTAAACTATTAAGTTAAAAAGTACATGGGTTACCCAGTGAGATGTTGAAGCTCCCTTTCTTTTTGATTTGGTTAAATTACCATGGTGCCTGTTGGGGGATATACATTATAGGTGAACTCCACTCAATCAACCTTTACATCATACAATTACCTTAACAAAGAAGTTTAATCAAACCAGCTCTTAGAATCTTCTTCGCATAGAAACTATACACCCTCATCAATCCCCAACAGGTCATAAGTGCAACCTACAAGGAAAATCACACGTCATTGGTATCACTGCTACTATACTGGACAAGGACTCAAGGAGCCTCTCTCATAAAAAAGTCTTGTTGCCCCCAAAGTCACCTACACACAATATTCTCTCCTCTCCCACGTTCTCTATTTAATTTTTTCAGAGAATCTTTACTAATTGAAGTATCAAAGTGTTCCCACTCTCCCACGGATCACCAGATTTCAAGTGACTCATCGTCAATCCAACCGTCTAAAAATCTGATTTCATAAAGGTTTTGGTCTATGATGACTGCCTTTTCACTCAATTCCAAACAATACCAATATCTTTTAAACGAGTACAAATTCAATCTGCATTCCCGGGCCTTAGCTTCCATGAAAGTTCATTGAGACAACATATATGGCTCTACTTCTTGGTTTTGTGCATCCCCAATATCTCAAGGCTCTTTGTCTATTGAAGAGGGCCTTCGATCTATGGTCTCAAATAAGCAACCTACACAAGTCTCACATTCCAGCCCTGAGGTTGAGTATAAGGCACATTGGCCGGTTATATATGATACCAAATTTATAAAATTTGGGTAAACCTCACCCATAAACCAAGGCTTGCAAGGAAGAGGTGTTCAAAAAAAAAAAAAAAAAAAGAAAAGAAAAGTGTACTTAAGCCATGTAGGATACTTACGATTGTAACACATAACTTATCTATATTTTCTTAATAATTAATCGTTTTAGCAAGATAAAGTTCCAAATATAAGAGTTTAAAACACAGAGGAAACACTAGAAGATAGGAATATGAGAGTGTTGAATGAAGAATACGAAGCTCGGAGGCTTGGAGCTAACCAACCCATAATCCCAAGCGTTCTTAGAGTTGGGAAATAAAATTTACCATGGTGGAACGTGGCCTACACATGGCTAATAAGGGTTGAGCTTTAGGCATGGTGACCCCTCCCCCTTCATTCATGTCCACCATCTCCTTCCCAATTCTTCTCCACTCAAAGCACTGAATTAGTGATCCTAACGCCAACCCAACTATCCGCATAGCAAAGCCCTCCCCAGGACAACCTCTTCTCCCTACTCCAAACGGCAACAACATGATCCCATCTTTTCTTTCTCCCTCTAGACTTTGTAATCTCTCTGGCTTAATTTTTCTAGGTTCTTCCCATATTTTAGGATCATTATGTACGCCCCACGCATTGACTAATACCATTGTACCAAGTGGGACATGGTACCCTCCGACAGTACACTCCTCTGAAGACTCGTGGGGCACCAATAATGGAGCAGCAGGGTACATTCTAAGTGTTTCATTTATGATGCCACAAAGATAGGGAAGCTTTGCAATACCTGATTCTTCAATTAGCCTACTTTGTCCAATGTGATTGTCTATTTCAGCTTGAGCTTTCATAAGGGTCTCTGGGTTGTTCAACAAAAGTGACAATGTCCACTCCATCGTTCTAGCAGAAGTGTCAATCCCTGCTGATAACATGACCTGGTCATGGATACAAAAATTTGATATATTTCAATTTTTCAAATCAACCAAAATCTACATTTAATTTAAGATTTTTATCATAATTATTTTAGCAAAAAATATCCCCATTGAATTAAATCAACATAACCCTCATTATTTTCTATTTTAAACCTTATATATTAATGAACTAGTGAAACTACACAGCAAAGACTTTTTCTTTCAAGCTATACGAATCGCTATTTATTTCTCAGTTTCTCAAATTAGTGATTTTCTAGAGGGAGTGGGAAAACTTACAAGCGTCGTGCCTCTGATGATTTCATCCGTATAATATTCAGGTTCAGCTTCTTGGAGTGACAATAGGACGTCAATCATGGTCTTCCCCCTCTCTCCAAAAGCAGGATCACCATTCCTCCTCCTTCGATGTTCTTCAATCAAATCCTGCATGAATTTATCCCTCTTCCCCTGCAACACCACCAACCTTTTCTCAAGTCCTCTTGATCCAACCCACTTAAAAACCGGCAGAAAATCTCCTATATTTGTAGCCCCACTCAGCTCAAAGCTCTCCATCACAATTTTCTTAAACTTCCTTGCTCCCTCCAATTCTTCCACGTTCTCCCCATAATACTGCTTTCCTGCGATCATCCTCATCATAACATTGAGTGTCAGCTCAAAAAACGTTGACTTCATGTCCACAGCCTGAAACTGATCACCCCCTTCTTCTGAGCGTTGACAAAGTCTATGGATCAACGATTTAACCTCGTCAACTCGTATGCTGTAGAACATCTGAAGACGATTAGACGACAAAAGTTCGAGAGAAGCTATGCGCCTTAAGTTGCGCCAGTGGTGGCCATATGGGGCCCAAGCAAGGGTGGTGTAATTGTAACCAAGGTGTTTTCCGGCGAGGAGGCGGGGGCGGTTTGCAAAAACGATGTCATTTTTGGTGAAGCATTCCTCGGCAAGAGTTGGGGAAGAGACAATGATAGCAGGGCGGGAGCCCAACCTCATGAATAGTACCGGACCGTACTGGTTGGCAAGCTTAGCGAAGGTTCGGTGGAGGGGTTTCTTAAAGAGATAGAGGTGGCCGATCGATAATGGGCAGGGAAAGTGCAGGGCTTGGTGGAAGCCTTCTGCTTTTTTAGACCAAATGTTTGGTAAGGAAATACAAGAAAAGAAAGAGCAAAATGTAGTGGTAGAATGGGATTTCCATGGATGGATTTGTATGCATGATGCTTGAAATAATGGGTTTATTGATATGGTTGGAGTAATATATTGAATCCTTGTTGGATTTATTGATATGTCATCATTGGTTCAACTTTGCCGCTAGATAACATCACAAATGACATGCTGAAAATTCTAAACGGTAGAAGGTGGACACAATTTGACAAACAATCAAGGGGTGCCGATCGCGGCCGGCGGACTCATCAACTTCGTCCCTATTGAAACCGATTGGGTTACTGCCACTTGATCCGGGCAACGGATCGTGTTGTTCAGGTTGCTTGACAGAGCAGAGGCGGAGCCATTTATAAAGTAAAGAATGGATAAATGGTTGGAATCTCTCTTTTCCTACGAGTAAAACTCATTCATCCAAAAAAATATAATTTTTATTAAGAAAAACTCATTAAAAAATCTGATATTCTTGTTCTATTTAACAGCCAATCCATCTCCATAAAGGAAAAGAGATATTTTACTACCCGTATTTGATATTTTTTTGCCTTTTTCCTTTTTCCTAAGGCAAATGGTTAAAGCGTACAGTAGTTGACTTCTCTTTTCTATGGTTTTTTACTACTGATTCCTGACTGCTGGGAATAATTTTTATAGGGATTTAGTATAAATTAAGTCATTTGTATCCTCTAATAAGAAAATGACACGTTATCATGAAACATCAAGCATAATAAATTCGAAAGAGAAATGTTATGATTCCTCCTAGCATTCTCCTAGTCCTGCATGAATATTATTTTCTGCTTTTTCTTTTTTTTTTTTTTTTTTTTTTAAAAAAAAGGAGCAATATCCATGTAGAATGATGAAAAAACTAGAAGAATACTACGAAAAACCGTAGCATTTCTCAATCCAAAAAGCCAGATTTTTCTTTCACTCATTGTAAAAAATACCCACATTTTTTTTTCCAGCCCTACTTGCTTCATTAGAACCCAAATTGGCAAATTCAACTGAAATAGCATCAGCAAGGAACATAAAACAAATAAATGTTCGGCCACCCCCCTCTGTTTGTAATAATTATAATAAGCGGGCAAATCCAGTATTTCAAGTGTAAAAATTGGAGTTATTTTGGAAACATTTTGGTCAAATTGGTTACGTGTAACGCACGTGACCACTTTTCCATCCATTCTAGCAAACAATGATGCTGATGGAGGAATTTTTTTTATTACAAAGTAGTAATTTTAAATATCCTAGTGTCACATTTAGCAATTCATGAGGCCAACTTAAAAACAGATACTAGTTAAGGAGGCTTTATTATATTTTCCCCTTATTTGTTTTATCTTCTCTCCTTATTTGCTGTCTATGATCCATATTTGCCTTAACATAAAATACCTTAAGATCTTCTATATGCAAACTTCAATATGAAAATCAGATAACAAAATCACATAAACCAGTCATTTGTGAACAAAGAACTCTGCATACTTTGTACTCTTCAATTTCAAATCAAAATCCATGCACCTTAATCCGAGAAACTCAAGTGCATTTTGCCCAGTTTACAAGATAGGCCATGGACCTGAGAAGGGTTGGACTCATGATTCTCCACATAAAAAATAAAATCCTTCTTTCCAACCACAAAATCACCTCCCAAGCATAAATCACAGATGTACAAGCCCAGTTATTTAGCTCTAAGAGTTGAACAATCTCCTCAATTTGTGAATAACCCGTCGACATATTGGACACACCTTGTTCTCCCCTTCCATAATCCTGCCAAATGAATCCAATCAAATCCCCCAAAAATTCACATATTTAGAGTATATTTGAGTCTATGAAACTCTTTATCAATATATGTATGTATGTATGTATGTATGTATACCTCTGTGCACATTCATAGCAGGTAGCGCAGTGGCCACAAGGAACAAAGAAGCTGTTGCGTTGCTCATCATAACAAATTACACATAATTTTGCATCGTATAATTCCTCTGAAGAGCTACTCGATGCTCCCGAATCTTCCTCTTCTTCCCCTGTTCCATATGTGTAAGGATTTGGCTTCACCCGCATTATAGGGTCTGTCTCAGTTACTTCCCTTACTTCTCGTACTGCTTCCACTGCTGTGTCTGTCATCGTACCCTCACCTTCGCAGGCTCCAAGGTATTTCAGTATGAGAAAAACAATCATCACTATAAACCCTGCAAGTTAAGTTAACACATGGGTAAGACCACAGATAAAGTTGAAATTTCTGTTATTATTCTTCTTCTCTGATGATGTTGTACCTAAAATTGCAATGTATGTTACTACACGTGCCATAAAAGAAAGCTCAATGTACCATCCAGCGAGATCCCCCTGCATTGAATTTATTGTTTTAGATTGAGAAAATTATACGACAACTTGATGATGTGATTGTGAAAATTGGATCCGGAATCAGCATCCGTAAAAGATAATGGATCACTAATTTTCACCGTAGCATGACAATCGTATTGCAGGAAATAAATGGATGAGGCCTCACATGGTTGGGTGTGGTGAGTATGACATAGTGAGTATTGGGGAACAGAAGGCTGAGCCGGCAGGAACCCGACATTGTAGAACACGTACTCATAGCTTTAGAAGTATCATGCATCATAGACGAAACATTCACACTCAGTTTCATAATTATGCTTCTGGGACTCGTGTTTACGACCCCAAGGTTGTACCTGTCATCTTCCTCGATGGTGTACTCTGCTTCTTTACCTGCCCAAATTTGCATTCGATTCTTAAATTTGTCTCCTTTTCTCCAACATTTTTCGTTTTCTTGTTTCAGTTAATGGATTAAACAAAAAAATTGCTTGAATATATGTTGCATAAGCAAATGGGTTACCACTGATTGGTTCATGGAAGGCAAGGGCATCAGGGGAACTTGTCAATTTCGGCAATAATGTATCGAGTTTCCTCTCCCCTGTAAAAGTATACATGAGTAATTCGACATTCTTGACGAAATATTGGAAAGAATGTTCCTAAAGTGAGCTGAAAGAACCTTTAACCATAACCACTTCAAGTTTGTTTAGAACACTAGTTGGAGCTTCCCATCTCATCCGGATTGCAGAGCCTTTGTTCAACCACAAAGAAAAACCCTGAAAATAGACAAAGAACAGAGGAAAAAAGAGAGACCATTTCAACCTCTCTAAAGATTTACTCACATTAATTTTGAAACTACCATTGATCTACAAAAAACATGACTAAAATTGAAACAAAAATTTCATGTGCTACCTTGTGGCTGTAGGATCCAACAATCACATAGTTTGAGACGCTCCAGTTTGCTTGGTGGCTCAAGTCAGGTTTGTCGGTGAAGGCATAAAAATGGACGCCTTTCTTGTCATCGTCTCTAACTTCAACCTGTTCCACAAAAACAGAGCTTGCCTGCATCAACCGCGACGAGCTCGGTCCAAGCACCATACTGCAATCCCCGTAATACCCATATTTGAGGCTCACCGAAACTGCAAAAAGAAAAAGCAAAACGGATTCTTGAGACTGATGGGTCAACAGAAACGCAATCGGCAAAGAAGATGTCAGAATTACATGCCGCATAGCCAAATTGTCAGAGGAACCAGCAGGCGACTCCAGGAGTCCTGCCACCGCTGCGAGTGGCTCATCGGAGCCATCATCACCGGCCTGTACATTGCCACTCTATTGGGGAAAAAGAAAAAAATAAAGAAATGTTTTGGGAGAGATTTTTTGATGGAGGTGGAGGGGCAAGAAGTGCGCGCTACTGGTCTATTGCAATACAGAGTGGGTGGGAGGAGACTAGTAGGTTTGGAGGGGGGGGAGAAGTTCTGCTATCCCAGTCGGTTCAACTAACTATTTTTGTGTGATTGGCGGGTAACAGAATGCCATGGTTTTTGACCGTTAGGTGTCCGTTATATTTTGACCTAGGCTACCTGGTTATGAGCATCTGAGAGCTGTCACCACCTCCACCATAAGGTTCCTCAAATTTCTTTGAAAGAACTAGAAAATGTTACAATCGGCTTTTTTATACCATCAAATTTGCCTTTGATGTGAAAATCACAAGATATAACCGTTTTATTATTATGATTGGTCTGTTTGTAATTTAGTATGTTTAAAAGATGCATATATTTATGCACATATTATGTATATGTAATGTGGGAATAAACGTTTGACCCGTTTACCCAAATAGCCAAATGAACTGGCCCACATTAACTTTCAATTTTTATTTTGTTTTATTTTTTATAAATAATATTAAACATGTGACAATCGTTGATAAGTTTGATGTGACAAATTATAAAGTTTTTTGACGAAAAATTGACAAAAGTACTCAATACATTTATAAATTTTTCACGGGTATTATTTGTGATATTTTTATAAATTGAGGAGGCTATTTAATTCGGAGGCTAACCCATGTAATAAAAAAAACATTTAACCCAAAAAAAATAAATAAATTGGGAGGTTATGATTTAACCCAATTTTCTGTAACATTATCTTTAGTTCTCCGAAGGTGGTGTTTCATAATAGAAAATTAGAAATTAGAGAGAGAGAGAGAGAAAAGAAAATGCAAGTTTAAAAAAAATACCGCAATAAGTAGGCCTTAATGCCTACAAAGAAAAACATATAATATTAGACCTTTAACAAAGATGTCAATGTTGTTGACTTTTAGTAGAGTTACAGACAACCTTAAAATTAATTTACTGTTTTACTTTTAAACGTGCTCAACTAATTTCTCAAATTTTAGACTTTTGGTATACTTATATTTAGACCCTGCTTGGAATTGCGTTTGAGAAATAGAATTTTTGGGCAAAAGTTTAATTTTTAAGCTTTTGACAAAAGTGCATTTTGACTATTTTTAGGCCTTTAAACACTTAAAAACGCATTTAACTTTTTTACCAAACGAGCATGGAAACTAATTTTCAAATACCTCTAACCATGGTTATGCCAGCTTTTTCTTAATTCGAAGTAGAACATCATACAAAGTTTTAGGAGAACCTAAGCCAATATTTACCTATATATATATATGGGCCCTTTATTTTTAGCCTAGGCTAAGGTCATGACAAGTGGGACAAGAGTTGTTGTTGTAGTTGGAGAAGGTGACGAAGCCCACATTTTATGCCAAATCCAAGCCCATTTCATCAAGAGGAAGTCAAGCCCATTAAATCAACTAATATGGATCCATAAATTTAAGCAATATTCATTCCAGAAACTACAATTAAACAATTTAAACTCAAACAATCTTCAAATCTACAACATGATTTTTCTTTAAAATTCAAACCACCTTCTCTTAAGAAAATAATGTTGGAAACCAATATGCATCTCATAAACTAGAAGAAGGTGGTCCTAGGGCTGGAAACTTTTGGGATTTATTTACCATGTATATGGGCTTCAGGTCACTTCGAGTAAATGGACTTGAGCTTATATATATATATACTCCATTTAGAAGAAAACAAAAATGAGAAGGGAATAATCGGGTATGGTGAAAATCAAAGGAAATAATTTTTTTTATTCTTTATTTTTATGAATGCAAGGTTGGTTATAAATATATCGCTTGTATGGAGATTTTCTTGGGTTAGAAATTGTTTTTTTTTTTTTTTTTTGTTAATTGTAAGGTTCTTAGTTTAGAATTTTTAAATTTACACAAAATAGAAAAAAATGTTTAGATTAAAACGTTTATATATATATAAAACAAAATGCGTATATTGTAAGAATAAAATACCTGTAAAAGGAAACATAATTAACTTAGACAAAGAAATAAATCAATTAGAATATATTATAAAATCACTTCTCAAACTCAAAGTAAATGTAGATGTCAACTTGAGTTTGGAAACAAAGTCATGGAAACCTAGAGGGTCAATTTTCTTTGGTGAACAGGTCACTTAACTGATCTGCAGACGTAATAAGACAAAGACAAAAAAATTCCTACAAGAGATATGACACACAAAACAATCGTCGATCTCAATGTATTTAGTATGTTCATTAAATAATGATTTATGTGCAATTTGAATCGCTGTCCGATTGTCCTAAAATATAGGAGAACTACCCTTGTTTACTTTAATTTGATTGACACACACGAGTCATTTAATGTTTTACAATGCATGTGATAATGAGAAATGGATTTAAAAAAAAAAAAAAAAAAAAAAAGAATTGATGCTGTGAAGTATTGATATTCTATGTAAGTGAAACTCCATAACTTCGGTTGAACAAAAAAGCGTTTACAAATATAGTGAAAATATATATATATATATATATATATATATATATATATATCTTTTAAAAAAGACCCTTGAGCGGATAGAATCCATTCCTTTTCATTTTATTTGAACAGTTAGTTATATTGGATAGATATTTTTGTCTCTCAAAAAGTAAAAAAATAAAAATACACTTCTAATATAACTAACTGGATATTATCCAGTTTAAATAAATTGGAGATGATCCCCTTTCCATTATGGGAGGATGATAACTATCAAAATTATCCAATTTAAATAAATTGGACATATGTCAGTAGCAACGACATATGTCGTCGCTAATAACTATCAAAATTTGTCACTGAAAATCCTTCTTAAATGTCAATGGCATTGCTGATGTGTCGTTGTTGATGACTACGCACACATCAGCGACTGATGATCATCGTCGTCTACATCAAATGCTTTTGTTTTTGGCTTATTAATGTTTTAAATTGTTTTGTGTGAATGATCTAAACATAACAATATGTTAGAGCTTATCTCAAGAACTCTTTTTCTAATTAAATGTGTTAAAAGGTCTGAAACAGAGTTCATTACACATCTTTTAGTGAATAAGTCTTAAAAGTAGCATGAGAAAACTACATCATTGTCAAGTTTTTAAACAGGTGCCAAAGGTGCAAACGGAGCAAGAGAATCATGAAAAAAAATGAGAAATGAGAAAGAAGAATGAAAATGGGTTTTGCAATCACTTGTCTTTGCAGCTCCTATTGCTCATTGTGCTTTGATTGTAGACAGAGGAAGTCGGGAAGATGTTTCTCTCTGCTACTTGTATGTTTGTGTTTTTCTCACAGAGACGGAGAGAGATCAACTGAAAGAAGCCATCTTCGAGAATGTGAGAATGTGAGAATGTGAGAGCACCGTGAAATTTAGGGTTGGGGGAAGGAAAAAAATCTCCCGCAATAATTTAGGCTAATTTTCAATTTTTTTCAAAAATATTATCAGTGTGGCCAAAGTCTCTCGCGCCTCTGCCAGAAATTTCATTAAAAGTCATTAGCAACGAATAAGAATTTAAAAAAATTGAAATTCTCATTAGTGACAACATTGCTGTCGCTACTTAATAAGTCTTATTAGCGATGACAATGTCGTCGCAAATAAGAATTTCAATTTTTTTATTTGACTTATTAGCAACGACATGGTCGTCGCTAATAAGAATTTTTAAGTAGCGATGCCAATGTCATCGGAACTAAATTGGATCCCATCACAAATTTTGTTGTGCTGCTTTTCCCGTGTGGGAAAAAAAAAAAAAAACATTATTTTGATGTTAGCGACTACATATCAGCGACGACATTGTGTTATCGCTGTTCTCAAATTTATTTATTTATTTATTTTTAATGAAATTAGCGACGACGACAAAATGTCGTCGCTATTGCTAACATATTAGCGACAAAGTTGGGGTTGTAGCTAAAAATATGATCGGTAAAGACCAATTTTCCTGTAGTGCATTGTAGTTAATGGCACCTAAATAAACGCTCTCACATAAAAGTGAAGAACAGGACCTCATGTGAGAATCTGAGACCCATTAATTCCCAATTCCAAGCCACGGCAAGACTTGGCCGCTGCTGCCTCTGCTCATGGGGGACCTGTTCACATATTGAAAACTTCAAAGATTATTGTCAATAGCTTAGAGTTAGCTTAAAGATTGAAGACAGCTGAGGGATGGAAATGAAATTGTGGAATGAGATAAATACGAAAACCATAGCTCCAGTGCCAGTCAATTCTTTCAGGATTTAGTTGTGATATAAATCTATATTTTGGATCATAAAATAAAAAAAAATTATTAATATAAAATATTGAGATTTATAGGGTTTGATTTGCTAAATTTATGTTTATGTATAAAACCATTATTTTTTTATTTTATTTTATTTTATTTTTAGGGTAAATGTATAATAAATCTCTAAGTCAACACCTAAAAAAAAAAGGCTGAACTTTTTTTTTTTTTTTTTTTGAATTTTTAGCCCATGAGTCAATCGAAAAGATGTCATAAGCCATTCTGTTATATTTTCTTTCAAACATCTAACGTCGGTCATTCAATCTCAAAACTCACCGTTTTGTCATGTCTAGTGATAGAGCCATGATTTTGGTTTAGGAGGGGTCAAGATTTCTTTCTTTTTAAAAATTATTTTTTAAAAAAAAATTGATTACAAATATTAAAAAATATAACTAAAAAAACTTAATTATTGTTTAAAACATATAAATGTAACATATAATTTATTTTGTCACGCTCTTCGAATTTGGTCTTTCTCACTAGGATGGTAATCTGAATTTTTTTTGTTCTTAAGCACGGATCTACTGACAAATCTGCTAAAACTACTTGGACACGATCTCATTTAGAATTGTATATTCTCTTCTTTATTTTTTTTCCCTATTATTCTCTTGTCTATTGAATCATGCTACATAACTCTCTATTTATTAGTCCAAGTGACTAATAACAATTGACAAAAGGATTATGACCGGATTCGCAAGGGGACAAAAATTTCCTCCCAACTAGGCTGGAGGAAATATCCTTCAACCCATTTAAAATAGTGTAAAATGTCTATAAACATTTAAAATGGTGACGAGGTACTAAACTGGTATTTACCCATAAGTTAAGTACCATCTGTGATACGAATTAAAACTTAGGTGATACAAAATAAACACATGAAAACCTAAGTACTAAAAAAGTAATTAACAAAAAAAAAAAAAAGACTTGACTTCGTCTAATTTGAGTTTCCTTGCGAATGACATAAATTTTCTCCAAACTAGTCTAGATGAAATATCTTCCAACTCATTTAAAATAATGTCAAATGTCTATAAACATTTAAAACGTTAGTATAAGTTAGTAAACTGCTATTAATAATCTTAAGAAACATTTAAAAATCATATTAAATTATTAAGGTCATTAATAGCAGTTTGCTAACTTAGACTAATGTTTTAAATGTTTATAAACATTTGACACTATTTTAAATGGGTTAGAGGATATTTCATCTAAACTAATTTAAAGAAAATTTATGTCCTTCGCAAGGAAACCCAAATTAGATGAAGTCAAGTCTTTTCTTTTTTTCGTTAATTACTTTTTTAGTACGTAGGATTTCATGTGTTTATTTTTTCTCACCTAAGTTTCAATTCATATCACAGATAGTACTTAACTTATGGGTAAATACCAGTTTAGTACCTTGTCACCATTTTGCCAGCCAAACTAAAGGATTGTCATGATATTATTTAAAAAAAATAATAATAATAAATTCTGGAAATAAATTTGAAAAAAAAAAATATTATTTTTTATTAATTTTTTATACTTTAGTAACGTGTCAAACTTAATGTGTTACTTTAGTAATTTGTAATGTGAACCCAAATGGCCCTTGCGATTTTGAGACTTGACTTCGAGGTACGTGTCAAAATTAGACGAAAGGACAAAAGGAAACCTAATTCGACGTTTGAAACTTCAAAAGTTGTTTCACAATCATTTTACAAAACGACTGTATTTTAGCTAAAACAAGCTTTTATGCTCCAACACTCATTTTGAGTCTACAATAAAAGATCCAAACATGCTCGAAGTCAAGTCTTAAAATCGCAAGGGCCATTTGGGTTCGCATTACAAATTACCGTTAAAATAATTGACTTGGAGACAACTTGACAAAGTGAAGTCACATCACAGTTGCACTTCAACAAGGGAAATCAAAACACAACTGCCTGCCGTCGCAGTCAGAGGAGCACGATGTGTGCATAGACCATTTTGTCGGCATCGGATCCCCGGTTCTTTACTTCCAAAAAGGAGAAAATTGTCATTTCATTTTATTTTGTTTTTTTTTTTTCAACAATAATTTTACCTTTCTGAAATAAATGACCGTGGAAATGGTCCAAATGGAGAGGATCTTCTCCCATTTTGTCAACACAGTAGTTTTCGTGGACCATGGACTTAGACTTTTAGCAGGATTTCTTGGTTGGATGATTTTGACCGTTGCTTGAAAATTAGGCACAAGCTTGAAGCTTCCAATCTACATATGTTGGCCGGCGTGGCCGCTCTTAGGGCTGGGCACGGGTCGGTTCGGGGCGGGTTTGGAGTTTTTTACCACCCGACCCGTGCCCATCGGGTTTGATAAACCCAAACCCTTACCCGTTACCCGGGTTATATGCACTAAAACCGCCGGGTTTCGGGTAGAACGGGGCGGGTTGCTCGGGTTGCTCGGGGCGGGTCGGGTATTTTTAATGGGTATCAATTTCAATTTAAGTCCTGGTTTTTTTGTATTTTTTTTTAAAAAACTGGTTTTTTGTAATTTTTTTTAAAAAAACTGGTTTTTTGTAACTTTTTTTAAAAACTACATTTGGACTAAAACCCATCAAGAATGGAGGATTAGAGGAAGTCTGGAAGGGGGAAGAGGAATAGAGGATATCATATTAGGAATTTAGGGTTTTAAACATATAGGGGCGGGGCGGGTCGGGCGGGTCGGGTACCCGCCTCTTAAAAAATCCTATACCCGCGAGCCGACCCGACCCGCACGGGTCTGATGTTTCCCAACCCGTGTATGCCAAAAAAAAACTTAAATCCGGCGGGGCGGGGCGGGTTGGGCGGGTTGGGCGGGTTTTTGCCCACCCCTAGCCGCTCTAGCTAGCTAGCTAGCTGCAGCTCTCATGGTTACGTACGTAACTATCTTTGTTTGCAATGGTCTTTCTCCAAAATTTTAGAGCATCTCCAATAATAATAATGGCTATTTTTGCTACAGAATGACACAGTACGAAGAGATTTGCCAACAAAATAGATTAAAACAATATAAGTTAAATGAATTCTCTCACCAAAATAACGAAGATAAAGGATTGAATTAGAGTTTTATTGACCTTGGTAAAGTTCCAGCACAAAAAATAGTTATTTGACAAGCTTTTTACTCTATTTTAAATTTAATTTTTTAAATTAAAAAATTAATTAATTATTTTTTATTTAACTTTTATTTAAAAATTTCAATAGAAATGCTCTCACCACCACATGTTTATATGACTATATGTCTTCCTTACCACCACTCTCGCATATAATTGACATCATGGGTCCCAAGTGGAAACTAACAGGCAATTTGTATGTACAAGATTTGAAGCGTGGATTTTGTATTGAGAATTTGAGATAGACTTCCCAGTCCTTTGTTTCTTGGATTTTTTCTAGTCAGTCAAGAAAAGTGGATATGTACAAGCATTCAATTAGGGTTAACAATTTGAGATAATCTCAATATAAAATATAATATTGAGATTTATATGGCTTGATTTACTAAATTTATGTTTATGTATGAAACTATTAAAAAAATTTATGATCAAAAGATAAAATATAAAATAATACTAAAAAAAAAAAAAAACTCAAACTCATGATACACTCACATATAAAAGAAGTTTTTTTTCTTTTTTTATAGTTTTATTTTTCAATTCTCTATACCGAAACGACTCTCATCCCCTGACGAATGACAGTGGACAAAAGGATTATGACGGGATTCGCAGGGTAACCCAAATTAGACGAAGTCAAGTCATATATATGGTCGATAATCCACCTTCTCCCAGGGGCCAGGGCAATCACATTACAAATTACTGCATGTTAAAAAATTGAGTCATGATACAAGTTACGCCGGCGTGCTTCAACAGTGAAGCACGCCAGGCTAAAATTTTTTTTTTTTTTTTTTTTTCAAAAAAATTAAAATAATAAAATAATAATAAAAAAAAAAATCACGTCCGGCGTGCTTCACTGTTGAAGCACGCCGGGCGTGTTCAATATCTTTACCCTAAAAAATTTGACTTGGAATTGTATAGGCTGCGGAGGCAACTTGACTAAGAGTACGTTTGAAATTGTATTTGAGAAATAGAACTTTTAAGTCAAAAAATGTTTTTTTAACAAAAGCTTCATTTTTTAAGTTTTTATCAAAAATGTGTTTTGTCAAAATTTAAAAAATAAAAAAGTCCTTATCCCGACAAATGTAAGCATAGACCATTTTGTCAACACGGTAGTTACGTTACAGTTTTCGTGGATCATGAACTTGTGGACTTCTTGCATAATTTCTTGGTTGGATGATATTGACATGCAGTGGCTTGACGATTAGATTTTAGTCTTTATTCTGGAAAATTGATAAATTAGGCACAAGTACTGTCGTTGGCAGCATTTTTTTTACTTTCTTCTTAATTGAAATTAGGTAAATGATGATATTAATTAAGGTTTAAATTCTAGACCTTTTATTTTTTGTGTTTTTTTTTTGACATGTTTGCACAAACTAGTGATCTCCGCTTCATGAGACGTACGTAGTCTCTAGCCGATTGAGCTACTCCTTAACTAGGGACCATGTCTTAAATTCAAGACATATATTTAACTTGATACCATGTTAAATTACTAAAGCTTAAGTTTATAAAAATAGATAAATTTAATTATTTAATCAATACTTTAACCCATATCGACAATTACTTGAAAATTAGATTTTTGCCTTTATTTTGGAAAATTGATAAAACAGACTTATTTGCAAACAATTTTTGTTGTCTTCTTTGTCTTCATTTTTTAATACCAATTCTAACAGATTCTTTATTTCATTTTTTATTTTATTAAATGTTATTTTTTAATCTTTTTTTTTTTTTTTTTTTTGATCTGCGACTGCTTTTGCATCATCTTGTAAATTGCAATAAAATTGATTCACACAGCACACATGTGTGTTATTTTTGTTTATTTTTATTTTTCCATTTTTAGTTTGTCAATTATATGCATGCTATTCAAATTTTTTTTGGTAGTTTTTAGTGATTTAAAAGACTTAAATTTGTATCATAAATTCATGAACAAAGAAGAGAGAAGAGAGAGAAACGTTGAGGGAGGGAGAGAAGAGAAAGAAATGTTGAGGGAGAGAGAAAATAATGTGGAAATAATATTATATTCAACAATCTAGTGTGCTACAGTAAATAACAATATGAAGCTATTCACTATAGCAGTTAAGATATAATAGCTAATATAAAGCTATTCTGTTGGAGCAAAAAAAAGGACAAAAATAGCTTAATGTAGCTAATATCTTCCTTTTAACTACACTGCTGAAGATGCTCTTATGGACTTTTTGTAGGATTTCTTGGTAATATTGACAGTGGCTTGAAAACAAGCTTTGTTTACCGTCTTTTTCACCTTCGAGGATTATTTTTATTTATTTATTTATTTTCTAAGTAGTGTTTAAAAAAATACTAAAATATCACTGATTTAGCGGTTAACTTCTCTGATTTACCCCAAAAAAGACCCGCATATCCCTTAAAAAGACCAAAATATTATTGGCTCAATCAATTTAAACCTATCCGTCAGATATATTTAGTTGTTAACTTCTCCGATTTATCCCTAAAAAGACCAAAATATCCATGATTTTTTTTTTTTAACTTTTATTTTTTTTTTTAAATTTGGAATTAAGAGTAAATTTGAAATTTATAAAAAATTCAGGAGTATAAACGTCATTGTCTTCCTTTTAACGTTTAAAATCTGATGGAGGAATTCAAATTGAGAGGTTTTGAAGTTTAGGAGGCTTCTCAAATCGTTTGATAATTCAGGGGTTTAAAATGAAGTTACCCCTTTTTATTTATCTAAAATCTTACAAAGTTTATTATTTTTTCTTTACATTATAAGAAAAACAATACTAAGTAATATTAGTATTGCAATTAAAGAAGTTTTTGAGTAATTCTATAAGTTTCCTCTTATATCACTTTAAGAATAAGGTGGCTTTTAAAATCATCATTTGATCAAAATTCAATAATAATCAATCACAAGGCCAATAATAATTTTAGAAGTCATATTATTCTTAAAATAACATAAGAAGAACACAAAAATGACTTTTAACATTACTCGAAGTTTCTTGGCCATTTTTATTCAAAAAAAAAAAAAAAAAAGTTTCTTGGCGGCCATTTATTGATATGTTAATGGAGCCCAAGAATTAACGCATTCAGCAAAGACTCCGCCCTTGGAGTAATACATACGCAAATGGTAAGATCCATGAGGGCCCCGTGATGTCGATCCCCATCAAGAGCACAGCACATTTTAACGCGCAGCACGAATGTTATAAATACACATCTTTTGTGTTCCAATGGGACGTACAAAGTGCTCTCTTCTATCCAACTAAAAAGTAAAACCTACATGGCTCTCCCTTCCCATCTAATGCTTTCGTCTGCCTTCTTCTTCCTCCTCATATATTTCAACTCCATTTTTCTTGTACTAGAGTCAGCCACTCTAAGTATTGTTACAGACAAGGAAGCCTTGATCTCATTCAAGTCTACCATAAGCCTGGAGCCTCCCAACCCTGTGTCTTCTTGGGACCAAAACTCATCCCCATGCAATTGGTCTGGAGTTGTCTGCAACAAACCTGCCAACAGAGTGGTTGGCCTTCATCTTTCAGGTTTTGGACTTAAAGGGTCCATCACCCCTCATATTGGCAATCTCTCCTTCCTCCGTTCCCTTCAACTCCAAAATAACCAATTCACAGGAAAGCTTCCTACACAAATTGTCAATCTTTTCCGTTTGAGAGTTCTGAACATGAGTTTCAACAGCATAGAAGGTGTGCTGCCCTCAAATATAAGCCAACTGACCCAACTCCAGACCCTCGACTTGATGGCAAACAAGATTACAGGAAGAGTTACAGAAGAGCTTAGCAACCTGGTGAAGCTCCAAATCTTGAAGTTGGGAGGAAACCATCTATATGGTTCAATTCCGCCAGCCATAGGAAACCTCTCCTCACTCACCACTTTAAATTTAGGCACCAACAATCTTACTGGCATCATACCCAGTGACTTTGGCCGCCTTCAAAATTTGAAGGTACTTGATCTTACCATTAACCAATTGTCTGGCACCATTCCTCCATCCATATACAACATGTCCTCCCTTGTTTCGTTGGCATTAGCTTCAAATGAACTATGGGGTGAGATTCCTGGAGATATTGGGATTAAACTCCCGAACCTCTTGGTTTTCAATTTCTGCATCAATAAATTCACAGGAAGGATTCCGTGGTCTTTGCACAATCTCACCAATATTCAAGTCATTCGCATGGCGCACAACCTTCTAGAAGGAACAGTACCCCCAGGCCTGGGAAATCTCCCATTTCTTTTAATGTATAATATCGGTTACAATAACATTTTTAGTTCCGGTGAGGATGGTCTCAATTTCATCTTTACTTCTTTGACAAATAGCACCAAACTCAACTTTCTTGCAATTGATGGCAATCATTTGGAGGGTGTGATTCCAGAATCAATAGGCAATCTCTCAAAGGTTCTCTCAAAGTTATACATGGGACAGAATCGTATTCATGGGAATATACCCGCCTCCATTGGTCGTCTTAGTGGCTTGGCTTTGCTAAATCTGAGCGACAATTCGATTTCAGGTGAAATCCCACCTGAAATTGGGCAGTTGGAGGAACTGCAAATGCTGGGTTTGGCCAGAAATCGGATCTCGGGCAATATTCCAAATTCCCTAGGTAATCTCAAAAAGTTAAATCAGATTGATCTAGCTGGAAACAGTTTGGTGGGTAAAATACCCATTACTTTTGGGAACTTTAGGAATCTTCTTTCCATGGACTTATCCAAAAACAACCTCAGTGGGAGCATACCCAAAGAAATTCTAAGTCTCCCTAGTTTGAGCACTCTTTTGAATCTGTCTAAAAACTTTCTGAGTGGACCTCTACCTCCAGAAATTGCTCTACAAAGTGTTGTTACCATTGACCTTTCTGACAACCGTTTGTCTGGTAATATCCCCAGCTCAATCAAATTCTGTGAGAGCTTGGAGAAATTATTCATGGCCAGGAATACACTTTCAGGCCCTATTCCGAATGCTATAGGAGAATTGAAAGGCCTGGATGCCCTAGATCTCTCCTCCAACCAACTTTCTGGCTCCATTCCTGTTGAACTCCAAAACCTACAAGCCCTTCAGTCGTTGAACCTATCTTTCAATAATTTGGAAGGGGTAGTTCCCAGTGGTGGACTTTTTAGAAATCTCACAAAAGTCCATTTGGAAGGCAACCCAAGGCTTTGCTTGCATTTGGCATGCATCAATTCTCGAGGCCGTGGAAGAATTGTAGCCAAAGTTGCACTTATCCTAGTCCCATTAGTCTTCTTCTTCTTCCTACTTGGCTCACTGTTCTTTGTGTTCTACATAAAGAAAAGCACATCAAAGATCACTAAAACTTCTGAAATGCTGAAAGGACAACATCAATTGGTCTCCTACAATGAGCTGCGTCAGGCAACCGGAAACTTCAACCAAGAAAACTTAATTGGGAAAGGTAGCTTTGGATCAGTGTATAAAGGCTATCTAAGGCAAGAGATTGATGTTGCGGTTAAGGTCCTTGACACTGAGAAGACAAGCTCTTTGAAGAGTTTTTTGGCAGAGTGCGAGGCTTTGAGGAATGTTAGGCATCGGAATCTTGTTCGACTTATCACATCATGCTCTAGCGTGGACTTCAAGAATATGGAATTTCTGGCTTTGGTTTATGAATTTTTGAGTAACGGCAGCTTAGAAGACTGGGTCAAGGGTAAGAAGAAGCACTCAAATGGGGATGCCTTGAATGTTGTGGAGAGATTGAACGTGGCTATCGATGTTGCTTGTGCATTGGATTACTTGCACCATGATTCTGAAGTTCCTGTGGTTCATTGTGATTTGAAACCCAGCAACATTCTTTTGGGTGAAGACATGATAGCAAAGGTGGGAGATTTTGGCCTGGCCAGCTTGCTGATGGAAAGAACAGGCAATCAACATTCTATTAGCTCTACATATGTTCTAAAGGGATCCATCGGTTACATACCCCCAGGTTCGTACCATAAAATCCCTCAATTCTGTCGGGTAATTGATAAAATTAGCTATTTTTTAATTAATTTTGTTAGCATAATAATGAATCGCCTATGATGCAGAGTACGGTTTGGGAGAGAAACCATCAACGGCTGGAGATGTATACAGCTTCGGCATAATGCTGCTTGAACTTTTTACTGGGAAGAATCCAATACATGAGAGCTTCATTGGAGGCCTAAACCTAACCAAATGGGTGCAGTCAGCTTTCCCTGCCAAAGTGATGCAAGTACTCGACCCTGAGCTGCTACTGCTTATGAGCAGCCTTTACCATAATGGCCAACTCATAAGCCCTGATATGCAACAGGGTTGCTTGACCACAATCCTTGGGGTGGGGCTATCTTGCACCGAGGAATCTCGTGATCGCCGCATTACTATTAGAAGTGTTCTACAGAAACTGAAATCTGCAAGAGATACCCTTTTTAAAGCTGCAGCTCCCACCGAGAAAAGTGTGACACTAATCATGGATAGTACTAAAATATGAATAATGTTTGTTAGAAAAAGTATAGTTGATGAGATCATCTAAGCAATAAGCTCCCGGTCTTGATCAGCAGTTCGTGCAAAACTCTCTATAGTTTTCTTTGCTTTTAATGGGTAATAATTTCTGTTTTATTATGTTGTGTTGATGAAGAACAAGGAAGCATAATCGTTTGTTAGATTGCTCTTCATTTCTATATATATGCACGTACGTCTCTTTATCTCCTAAGCCATGTTGTACATCTTTCAATAAATAATTGGAATAGGGAATGGAAAAAAATTGGTAAATTTACCAATAAATTACATTGTAAAAAAATAAAAATAAAAATAAAAATAAAAATAATAAATAATAAATAATAAAAAAAAAAGAAGCAAATCACATTCAAAGAAAGTAATCCAACAAATGAGAGTATTTATCAAATTTTTTACAACAAAAGACAATCATAACTTGAGAACCAATATGTAACAACCCAGTGAAATTAATTAACTGGTAATTAACTTCATGATTCACCTTACAGCTTTATTCTTCAGAGAATAAGACTTAGGAATATCATACTCGATCTCCAAAGATAGTCTGCAGTAGAAAACTTTTTACTTTTGCACAAAGATAGCTAGTAAATTTAACCAACAATTCTTTAACAAACTATAGTGAATATAAAACTTCATAATATCATTACAAGAAATTAGGTCTTTAGGGACGACTCAAAGTCACTGTTGACAACAGCGTCGACTTTTCAACCCTAAAGGTGTCGACGCTAATAGTCCGACCCTAATGCTCAAATGCACGATTATCAGCGTCCACTTAAAGTCGACCCTAAGGATCACTTTTAGCGTCCACTTTATCGACCCTAAAAGTGGCAATGTTTTGACCCTAAAAATGATGTAAACGAAAGCTATAGTCGACGCTAATAGTCAACCATTAACGTCCACTTTTAGTTAACCATTAGGGTCCACAAAAGTGGACCCTAATGGCCCTAAAATAAAAAAAAAAATAAAAAAAATAACTATTAACGTCCAAATCAAAGTGGACGCTAATGGTCCTAAAAAATTAAAAAAAAAAAAAAAAACTAACTATCAGCGTCCACTTAGAGTCGACCCTAATGATCACTTTTAGCGTCCACTTTATCGACCCTAAAAGGCGCATGTTTTGACTCTAAAGATGATGTAAACGAAAGAATTAGTCGACGCTAATAGTCAACCACTAGCGTCCACAAAAGTGGACGCTAATGGTCCAAAAAAATAAAATAAAAAATTGACTATCAGCGTCCACTTTGAAGTGGAGGCTGATAGTTAACCATTAGGGTCTACTTTTGTGGACCCTAATGGTCCTAAAAAATAAAAATAAAAAATAATAATAATCTGCGATCGATCGCACTTGAAGTGCGATCGATCGCAGCATCAGTAGGTTTTCGAAATTTTGCGATCGATCGCACTTGGAGTGCGATCGATCGCAACATCAGTAGGCTTTCGAAATTTTGCGATCGATCGCACTCCAAGTGCGATCGATCGCAGCATCAATAGGTTTTCTAATGATTTCCAGTTCAAGTGAAGAACCATTGGTTTTATTCACTGCAAATAACATCAAAAGTCAACTGACTAGTCTTAGCAAAAGAGTCACTAATAGAGCTTAGATCTTGAAGGCTTAAGAACATAGCATATTTGTAACTCTGACAAATGACAACTAAAAGGCCAAACTGCAGTCCATTCTTATCCATGCAACACATATCAACTGATGTTAAAAATTAGACTTTCAGTCAGCTCATTATTTATCAACCCACTTAGCTTGTCTCAAGTGTCATGGAGAGATCAAGACCACATGAAATAAGTCAAAATACAACCACCAACCTCTTGTTGAATGTGGACACCGAAATCTCCAAATACAATGTTCCTAGACGCATCTTTAGCATTAGTTTTCTGAAGAAAATTCTGCATCAGAAAACAACGACATACTGAATTTTACTCTTCATCTTGGGGAAAAATATAATGAAGAAGTTATAAGATCTATGCAATGCAATGAAATGAACACATGCAGTTTTTCATAGTATTTCATGAAGCCAAAAAAGAACTGCACAATTTAAATCACTTGATCAATTAATAGTATTCAACCCACAAGCGAAAATATGAATTCCTTACGTAACTCACCTGCCGTGCTCCCTCTGCGACACAAATAACAGCCGAACCCTTTGTCTCAATCAGGTATTTCAGATGACTCAAAACACCATGAGGCCCGTGCAAATTAAAAGATACCTTAGATGTGCATATCAGTAGAATCAGTAACAGCTCACAAAGATAACTATCCAATTAATTGCTAGTAATAAGTACCTCAGGAATCAAACATATTTCAATTTGTCCACTAGCTAGGGATGCATGCATAGCTATATATCCACTGCTACGGCCCATCAATTTCACAATGCCAACACCATGATAAGCACTGTGCGCCTAATAACAAGATTGAGGCAAAAAAAAAAAAAAAAAAGTTCACTATGAAGAAACCAACACTGAAAGAATTCAGCAGGAAAACTTATCCGGAGAAACATAACTCCATGCATGGGCAAGTAAAATGCACGTAGAGTACCTCTATAAGAAACATTGCATTTATGTTTAAGTACACAACAACATTGTTTGATGAATCAATTAATGTATGAAATAATCAAACTAATCTAAATGCCCATAAGAAACGTAACTCAAAATAACTAACCTCATCAAAATCATAAAAAAATATGTAAGAACTGCCCCATTAACCAAACCTGCCAAGAGAGAAAACTATTAAATATATGTTTTACAATCCATGGACAGCAAAATTCCAGAACCCAAAATAAAGTACTTATCTGCATCATCTTCCTTGCCAATTCATCCTCATAAGCAATTTGAGTAATCTACCACAATGAACCAATATATAATATCAAAGACAATGAAAATGAAACCCAAAATGATAGAGAAAGAGATACTAAAAATGTGTTTCTTCATGAAATATATTAAAGCGAGAACCTGCTTGGGTGATTTAACTTTCTTGTACTCTTGTCATCCTACATACACTTAAAAATAAAATTTAGAAAGATATTATTACTCCCTTACATTGTTTACTCAAAGTTTTTTAACCTTGATAACCATGTCAAGGGAGATTTACTAACTCAAAAGTTCTTGAACCAAAAATTTTGCGAATATCTTAATATAATATAAACCAAATAAAAAGTACCAACAAATATACATTACCAAACAGATCACGATCAACAAATAGTTAAATACACATTAGCAAATAGAAAGTACCAACAACTATCCAAATACATAGTATCAAAAAATATATCACAAATAGATGCTATCAAAAAGTACATCCTAAATAAAGTTATTCCAAAGCTCCCTCAATTGTTGGCTTCACTTGATGCACCTCCAAGCAAGCTCCCTCCAGACCTAAGAAGAATAAAATTTCATATAATGATCAATAAGCTTTTTAACGATTACTTAGTATGTGTGTTTTTGTAAAATTAATGCATAGGTAGAGTTTCATTAACCCTCAAATACGTGACATTAAGAACTCAACAGTGGCTTTCAATCTGTTCGTTTCCTCAACGTTGGCTTGCAAATTCTCCCTGTACTGATGAAGTTCGATTCTAGTCTGTTGAAGCTCGCTTTGAGTATCTTCTTGTCTTTTTCTACACTCGTCGTGGTTGTCGAAGTGGGTGAACGCTTGAGATGAAGTTCTTAAAGGGGTAGGAATAAGACCGCATCTCATTCCTCTAACGTGCCCAGCTCGTCGACCCCCAAGTACTTGTGTGACTATTTCTTGCATTCGGTCATCCACACTTGTTCCCTCCACATTGCCTTCCTCTAAGGTCTCACTGGTTGTTAATTCTTGCATTTGAAGCTGCACAAGTCATAGTTGGCCTTAATTTAATATATACTTCATGCAAGTTTACTATTCATGTTCTTCACTAATCAACTTAATGATCGGAGCGTAAACAGTTACTTACATGTAGACTTTTGCATTTGTCGTTCACAAACTGTTTATCATTTTTTCTTGTATGGGTAGCCTCATATAGTTCAACAGGATTAGGCTTCACTTTTGTTTCTTGTTCCTACACATAAGACATACAATCAAAGTTTACACTAAATAACATTACTTTCATTAAATTATGGTACGAGATACTTACCTTTTTGTAAATGACGTTGACAAATGAACAAGTCCCAGCTGTGTGCTTTGTTTCCAATTTGCTTCTGTTTTTTTATATTTCGTTCAGACTTTTTCTATGAAATTTGGAGAAAAAAAAAAAACACAATTATTCATAAAATGTCTTCAAGTGCATGCAAATTATATCAATTTGAATATTCTAATCAATATAATAATATATATTTACCTTCCATTTACCGTCATCAAATGAGTCACATATTAGGTTCCATTGTTGAGGACCATACCCTGCTAGCACGTTTTCCCTCCCAATAGCCTTAGCCTTGGCAATCCCCTCATCATCGTCTTTATCAATGCCGTCAAAATATTTCTTGTAATGATCCTTATACAAGTTCGAACGAAGCCTAGCATATGCTCGACCCAATTTATGTTCAACAGCTTTGATGTGCTTGTATCGTTCCATATTCAGTGCGAAGTTTGACTGATACATAATAGATAAGAAAACAATAATAAAAAATGTGTCACATTATTTTTTCATACGAAACATATTATTAAACATTACATTGATATTCATACCTGAACATGAAATAACAACTTGCTCTTTTCTTCAGATGGGACCTTTTTCCATTCACCGTGATGGAGTTCGCACATGTTACGAATAATCTCCCCAATCTTGCTTGCAAACCATGATGCATTCTCGCCTACAGGTGCCCGGTGTCTATTTGAGATGTTTAGCACTAAGGGACCATTCTTAAGTACGTGGTCACTCAACTTCTTACACTTGGCCTTACCCCTTACACTTCTGACAGACGTGGTAGCTGTTACGCAAAACATGGTAACGTAGTAAGTTATATTTGGAAAAGTATATTGTCAAATGTCTATAACAAACCAAAATAATACAAAAATAACAGTTCATAAACATAAAATTCATGAACTTACAAGATGCAGTAGGGGCGGCTCCCTGTGAATCCAATCCTGCCACTGAGTGAATAAGATTATTAGACTCATGCGAAGGATGCCATCCACTAACTCGAGGAGGAGGGGGGGCGAGGGCGACACTTGCATATCTGTATCACCAAACCCAGAATTGAGAGTCGGACTCTCATGCTCGTCAATAAGGCCCCGACCTTGACCTTGGCCTCGGCCTCGGCCTCGTGCTGCTGGAACACGTTTACGTCATGTTGTTGCCATTGTTATGATCAATCTGCTAACAAGTCAAAAACCACAAAATTGTATTAGTCAAATTATAACCATATAGCATGTTCAATATTTTTGACAAACATACAATAATCATGCTAGTAAAAAAAAAAAAAAATACCACAATATATATATATATAGAGAGAGAGAGAGAGAGAGAGAGAGAGAGTATCAACTTCATTAAATATGCTAATACACTTTGTACTTACACCAAATGTGAGCTTATGTGTTCAACACATTTCATCATCAGATTCATATTCAGAATCTCTATCACTGTTACTTGAAGATGATTGTTCGTGTTCAGAGTCTATATCGTTGTCGCTACATAACTCCTCTTCCTCATCAAAGTTTGTATCATGGTCCTCGTCCGGCAAGTTATCGTTGGCAAACATGCTTGCATCAAGTTGAATATATAATTCGTCAATTGCTATTGTCACATCATCTCTACGTAATTGAGTGGAGGCTTCAACATTTGCTTCATCAACAAAGACCATATTACCCCCAACACATTCACCTTCCTGGTATATGTCATCATTGAGTCTTTGGTCATCTTATGTATTATCTCCCTTTTGTGCTGTTGGAATATCATAGATGTCTTTATTGATCTACTTTTGCACCACTTTTCAATTACCACACAATTTGGGATCATCCAAGTAAAACACTTGCGAAGCTTGACATGCTAAGATGAACGGGTAGGATTCACACCATTTACGAGAAGTATTCACAATCGTGAAGCCTTGGTCCATTCGTACTCCTGTTGCACTCCCAGTGTCCCACCAATCGCACTCAAACAAGTACACGAGATTTTGGCCAGGGTAACGTAACTCTAGAATATTTTTTAACTTACCATAATACTCCGTTATTGAGGTTTCGTCCTCACCTGAAATAGAAACACCACTGTTCTGGGTAGTACGAGTTTCTGCACATTCTTTCGTGTGGTACCTAACCCCATTCACGATGCAACCTCTATACGATCTAACATGTCGATCAGGCCCACATGCAAGATCATATAATTGTTTTGAGTCATTGTCTGCAGTACGCCCACTATTGTATAAACGTTTATGGAACCAACGTTCAAAGTTAGCCTCATGCTTTTTATCAATGTCACGGCCGCCTTCTCTTTTGATCATATTATAATGTTCGCTGCATGAAAAATAAACTATTGGTAAATGATCATCAACCCTACAATAACATGTTGTAACAGGTAAAACACAAAGGCCATTACTAAACTTACTCCAAATATGAGGTTGTTTCGTTACAGTTGGTAAGCACATACTATCGTGCCCTACCAAAATCATTAGCATCCAGTGTTACTAATTTAGCTGCTTCTAACGGCCGAACTCGTTGGGAGAACACATCCAAGCGCTGGCTCATTTCTATAACATCAACGTCAACATTTCTCCGTTCACGGTTCCATCTTGTCTCAATCCCCCGAAGATACCAGGAACAGAAGGTCAAGCTCTCCTCAGCAAGGTAACACTCGACAATAGACCCCTCTGGACGCGCTTTGTTACGAGTCCACTTCTTATATCTTCCAAGTTCTCTTTCGAACGGATACATCCAACGCTTTTGTACTGGACTGGCAAGCTCGACCTCCCGAGGTAAATGAAGCGCTAGATGGATCATAACATCAAAAAAAGCTGGCGAAAATATTTATTCCATTTTGCATAAAATTATTACAATGTTGACTTTCATTTGTTTTAGGATATCAACTTTCAACATCCGTGCACATAACTGCGTAAAAAAGGTACTGAACTCGGTCAATGTTGTTCGTATTTCCGATGTAGAGAAATTTCGAATTGCAACAGGAAGCAAGCGCTGGAAGAAGACATGACAATCGTGGCTTTTCATACCCGAAATTTTACCAAGAAGCTTGTTCACACATCGACCAATGTTAGATGCATACCCGTCAGGAAATTTAACACCTTTCAACCACTCACATAAACTCTTCTTCTCATCTCTTGTCAAGGTGTACTTCACAAGTGGCATCCTATAAGTTTCACCATTTAGCTGCATATGCAATTCTTTACGTATACCCATCAACTGTAAATCTCTTCGTGCCTTGACTGTGTCCTTGGTCTTCCCATCGATATTCATCAACGTACCTAAGATACTTTCACATATGTTCTTCTCAATATGCATTACATCTAAATTATGACGTAGTTTCAAGCTTGACCAGTAAGGCAATTCAAAGAAAATACTTCTCTTCTTCCAATTCAACACAACATCTGTGTACTTTCTCTTTCTCCCACTTGTTTTTCCAAATTGCAAACCCTCAGCATCTCTTAGCTTTTTCAACAATTGACTTGCAGACAATTCTTCAGGTTCCAATCTATGCTCCTTTGTACCATCGAACAAATCTCCTTTTTTGCGCCATGGATGCTCTTGAGGAAGCCACCGACGATGACACATGAAGCACACCTTATGCCCATACTTCAAATACCTGAACGATGTATCCTTATTACATATTGGACATGCAAGCTTTCCAATTGTAGACCACCCAGATAATTTTTCATATGTGGGAAAATCATTTATAATCCATAGTAATGTCGCATGCAATTAAAATGTCTCTTTCTTTGATGCATCGTACACGCGTATGCCTTCATTCCATAAATCTTTCAAGTCATCAACCAATGGCCGCAAATATACATCAATATTCTTTCCAGGATCTGAAGGTCCTGGGATAATAAGGGGCAACATCAAATTTCGACTCTTCATACACATCCACGGAGGGAGATTGTACACCGTTAACATTACTGCCCGTATGCTATATGTTGTACTCATATTACCATATGGGTTGAAACCATCACTTGCTAAACCAAGCCGCACGTTGCGGGAATCACTTGCTAAACCAAGCCGCACGTTGCGGGAATCACTTACAAACCACTCATGTCTTTTATCAAACTCTTTCCATACAATAGAATCGGCGGAGTGTCTGAGAGTATTGCCATCATCTTCTCGACCTTCTTTGTGCCACCGCATTTCCTTGGCCATTTCTTTTGTCATAAACAATCGTTGTAACTTCGATTTTATTGGAAAATACCGTAAGACCTTTTGAGGAATATTACTTTTTTTGCCTTTGCCATCAATCCATCTTGAATTGTTGCACTTTGGGCATACCACTTTGTCTGCATGTTCTTTCCAAAAAAGCACAATACCATTCTTGCATGCGTGTATCTTATCGTAACCGAATCCCAAGTGTCGCCTAAACTGTATTGCTTCTCTATACGAGCGTGGCAATGTCTCTCCATCTGGGAGGGCTGTCTTTATCAAGTCAATCATCATATCAAACGCCTTGTTACTCATGTTGCAGAACGTCTTTATATGAAGCATCTTCAGTATAAAAGCAATTTGTGTAAATTTCTTGCAGCCTGGATAAAGTTCTCATAAACCATCTTCTCAAAATTGGTAGAAGGAGCTTGTTTGTTCATGATTATCAGTTGTGGGGCCCTGTGAAGTAGAGGATTCTCCGATGTTAACATCAACAAATGTCCCTATACATACATCGTCTAACAATTCTTCAACTGCATCAACCTCCTCCATCATTTCACTTGTATGTGTGTGCATGTTTGTAGAAGTGTTTTCCCTAAAATGATCTTCTTCCCCATGAAATATCCATCTAGTGTACGTCGGAGTAAATTCATTTATATACAAGTGACACTTCACCTCGCTAATATGAGAATAATATCAATTTGCACAATCACGGCATGGACACTTTGTCATATCACGTGAATCAACTGATTTAACTGCCATTCCCATGAATTCTTCCACACCTTTTTGAAATCGCTCTGAACATCGAGTACTTTCCCGCATCCAACTCATATCCATATTGATGTCCCTATTAGAGGTTATTCGTTACGTCCATGCACGCACACAAGGGAATTAGAAGATCAGTTTCTTAAGAATTAATAGAATTAAATGGGAGGTCTGTTCTCAAATATTAAGGGAGGGAAAGTTTCAAAGGAGCATGGGTAATGAGAGAATTCTAGAAGTGGGTTACTAGTTTAGAACAAATATACACGAAATGATGCTAGCTCAATGCGATGTTACCCAAAATATTCTAGAAGTGGGTTACTAGTTTAGAACAAATTTCTATTTGTAATTTATTTACTAGTTTAGCTCAATGACAGTTTTACATTTTTTTAGTATTGTTGTTAGGTTTGATATTTATTATAGAATGTTGTCTTGTTTCAAGTTTACTGTGCTGCTTCCTTATTGAACTTAAATAGAAAAGACAATACAATCATAATCCATACCAACTTTGATAACAGAAGTAGATGTGAATTAGAAAATTAATAACATAATCCTAATATAAGAATAAGACTTAATACTAATCTAAAAGTAATAATAAGAGAAGAAGCAAGGTTTAATACAACCACAAGAGAAGAAGATAGGTTTAATGGAACCACAAAAGATTATATGTGTTTATATATGTTAAAGCTTGTCCTTAGGGGATCAAGCGCAAGGCACGTACGATCGATCGCAGTACCAGAAGCTCAAGGTGAGAATCAGAGCAAACTATGATCGATCGCAGGATCAGAAGCTCAATGTGAGAATCAGAGCAAACTGCGATCGATCGCAGGATCAGAAGCTCAAACTGAGAATCAGAGTACTCTGCGATTGATCGCAGGCCTGATGCGATCGATCGCAGATAGGCGTTCAATGCCATAAAAAACAGAATGAACAAACTTCATTGTAGCCTGTATTTCCAGCTTGTGATGATCTGGATTTCCAGCTTTTAACAATGCTTTCAATCTTTCATCACTTGGAAGTTTGAAAGCTCAAGATGAGTCATGGCCAACGCTTATTTCTTTCTCTTTCTTTGCTAAATTATCAAGATGAGGGATGAGGAAAATACAAGGCTTTCTATCATATCAGGGAACCATATATATATAGCTAGCTACAATCACTATGGATTTGATGCTTGGATTTGAAGCTTTGTGCTTTTCTGCACAAAATGTCAAATATCCAAACTCCAACCAAAATGATGGAGATTAAGGACCTTAAAATGGACAACTATAAAATGATGCACATCATTTGACAAAATTACCCTAGACAACTACATAATATCTTCACAATTTTTTTTTTTTATAAATATTTGACCCTGGACCTTCTCATACAGAAGTCATTATGAGATTAAAGTAATTGATTGAAAGGATTGAAGGATTGGATAATTTCACAATATATATATTTTAAGGATTCAAGCTCACTTATTCAAAGAGATCATGAACCTTACAATCATACACACTACTCTGCCTTATTTTTTTTTTTGGTCACAAATGAGTAATCCTAAATATCATATCGCTGGTTAGCAATTTGAATAGCAAATATGAAATAAAGACATCGGGGGGCAAGTGGGCAACCAAATGTCAAATGTGGCGCCCATATTTGGGCATGTCCAAAGCCTCTCTCTGTTGGAAAATTACTTAAGAGGGGCCTAACCGTACCTCATCCTACCAAACTTCTCTTCTTCTTTTTTCTTTCTATCTAGGACCTCCTTTTTTTCACTAGTTGGAAGAAATATGCTGGTACAAATAAATTTGAGATAGTTTTCAAGGGTCTGACCATTAAAATATATGACTAAAATAAAATTTCATCTTTTTGTGTATAAAAAAACATTGTAGTTAATTTTTCTAGATAAATGAGTGAAATCAAAGAGTCAATATGGTTACCATCTTCTGTAAAAAATGTCTTGGTTTTACTTCATTCATAATCCAATGTTTGTTGTTAGGATCTAAATACATAGCAAGGCATTCATTCCACTCACTTTCATGGTGCTTTAGGTTATAGTATTTATACCAAGGATCATAGAAAATGGCCATTCCCAATTTCTCATGCCCATCCTCGTCCATCACTCATTTTATATTGAAGGCAAGGTGTTCGAGAATGGGCCACAATCAATGAGAGCCACACATGAAAACCTCCGCAAAGACCTTGCTTTTCTTCTTTTTCAGTTGATTTTGTCTTGGTTTTCAAACCCAAAAGCAGACAAGAAAACAGCGAAAATTTTAAGTTAACATCTAATAATAAATTAATCCCACCTCTAATTCTAACTCGATTCTTTTTCTAGCAACATTCTAACAAGCACAATAATAATGATGTAAAAAAGTCGTGCCTATAATCAATGCTCTAGTTTGTTTTGTTTCACCTTTTAAGATTTATAGCAATATGTGGTGCCTATTCATGTCAACAAGTCCTTTATCTATCAGGTTACATGTTTGTCTTCTTATACAAATGTATGATTTAGTGTGTAGATTGAAAATAAAAAAAGTCATGCCTATAACCAATGCTCTAGTTTGTTCTGTTTTACCTTTAAAGATTTATAACAATATGTTGTGACTATTCATGTCAACAAGTCCTTTACCTATCAGGTTACATGTTTGTCTTCTTATACAAATGTATGATTTAGTGTGTAGATTGAAAACTTGCATGGTTCTCTTCATTCACACTAAAGATTCCAATATGTGCCAACAAGGCCCACAACGACAGAGATGTCGTGGGCAATAACTCAGTCATCAGATTATTTAGTAAATACATCCACAGATTTACATACTATACCAGATTTACATACTATATCATTAACTAGTAAATCCAGACTAGTTAATGATTCACACACATAATCAAAGCAAAGATTAAAAAATAAGACCACAAAATTGTGAATGTTAAAAATGAAGTGCCTTTTTTACAAGGTAAAATAAGATGAAATGAAGTGATTTGTCCATTGACATAGTAACAAAATATCCTTAGTTTTTGGATAAAACCAATCAGTTCGATAGGGAAAAAACTAGAAAGAGAAGAAGAGAGGAAGTACCCAAATACTTAATTTCTTCAAATCACAATTCATGGATACTATTTGAGTGATTGAGAGCCATTTAAGGTTTGCAAGGGTTTAGGAGAAACTCATACCTGAGAGAGCTACAAGAAAGCGTTAAGTTCGCCGGATGAGAGCTGGCAGTGAGAGAGGTGCGCCGAAAACAGCTGCCGGAGAGAGAGAAACTTGCGTGGAGTGAGTGAGAGAGAGAGAGAGAGAGAGAGAGGGAGGGAGAGAGTGAGAGTGAGCTCGAGAGTGAGAGTGAGAGACGATTGGCGGGAGGTGGGATTTGGTGAAAATTTTGTTCCGAAAATTTTAGAACCCCCACCAGTTTACCGCCATCTATTGGCCAGTAAACTATTTTGTTCAGCTAAATAGTTGGGGTATTTTATTTACAAAAAAAATAAAAGAGAAAAATATAAATAAAAACCCTCCAAACTACAAGCCATTTGTAATATAGTCCTTCAACGTTCATAACGGACTAAAGTAGCCTGTCAAACTACCAAATTGTATCAAAAAGTCTACTTATTTAGTTATATTTCTATAATACCCCTATTCTTTTAACAAAGTAAAATCAAATGTACGGTTCTTTAGATATTTTTAAAAAATAAACAGTTTATTCCCTGAAGTCAAATTTTGTACCTTTAATTTTACTTTAATACGATATGAAGCAATTTGTAATTTAGGTAAACTACAGTGATTAATTATTTATTATTTATTCCAAAAAACATTTTCTTTTCTTGTTTTTATTCACCCATTTGTTTTCTTGTATTTTTTAAAAAATTGTTTCGTTTTTTTTTCTCAATTTTTTTATTATTTATTTGTTAAAATAATAGAGGTATTCTAGGAATATTAAAAATAAGTGACATTTTTATACAATTTGGTAGTTCGGGAGGCTACTTTAGTATCTTTTGAACATTTGAGGGTTATATTGCAAACGACTGGTACTTTTGGTGGCTTTTTTATATTTTTTCCAAACAAAAAATATACTTCCAATTTTTTAATTTTTATTTTTTTATTTATTTATTTTAAATTTGTCTCTTATAATATGTTTTTATTATTATAATATTAACTAAAAATTTTCGTTTAATAAATTTTTATGATAAAGATCATTAAGTTGATATTTATCGCGATCAATCTAACTAATTCATTAGGATTGATCGAATGTTTGATCGATCATTTAATCATATCACGATTAATCGAACTAATGAATTAGGATCAATCAGATGTTTGATCGATCATTTAATCATATCACGATCAATCGAACTAATTCATTATGATCGATCGGATGTTTGATCGAACGATTGATCCTATCGCGATCAATCGAACTAATTCATTAGGATCGATCGGATGTTTGATCGATCATTTAATCATATCACGATCAATCGAACTAATTCATTATGATCGATCGGATATTTGATCGAACAATTGATCCTATCACGATCAATCGAACTAATTAATTATGATCGATCGGATGTTTGATCGAACAATTGATCCTATCGCGATCAATCGAACTAATTCATTAGGATCGATCGGATGTTTGATCGATCATTTAATCATATCACGATCAATCGAATTAATTCATTACGATCGATCGGATGTTTGATCGAACGATTGATCCTATCGCGATCAATCGAACTAATATGTAATAGTATCGATCGGAATTTATTTTATCAGATGTTTGATTGAACCTTCAATCATGTCAAGTTTTATTGATTGTATCCCGATCAATTTAAGTAATGCACTAATATAATATAAAATGCTTAGAGTTCAATTGAATGTTCGATCGAACATTTAATTTGTTTGAATTTTGTTTGATTATTTGATCTTATCACGATCGATCGAACAAATGCACCAGGTAGGACCAATTGGATGTTTGATCAAACATTCAATTTCAATTGTTTCAAGTTTGATCGATCATTTGATCATATCATGATCGAAGTTGTTGTACAATATGCAATAAAAATTAAAAAAATAATAATAATAATTGCATAATATATATATATATATATGTTCGTGGTGATTCTGTATCACAATAACAGAATCACCACGCACACCCTTCGCCGAATGCGATCGATCGCACCATGTGTGCGATCGATCGCACTCGGACAGCACACCACGTGACCTATTTTAGGTCACTTTCCCTCCACCCCCCACAACATTTTCTTCCCCTGTGCCGTACACCTCTCCAAGCACCCACGCACCTCCGACACAACCACTCGTCCACCATTTTTAATCACCTCTACCACACAACCACCACACGGTTCTCTTCTCTGGCAACCATACCAGGTACTTTTCACCACCTCTACTTTATACCCCATTCCCCATTCCCATAAACACCCCAACCACGATCACTTTCGAAATTTTTTTTTTTTCTCATATTTCTGCAATTGTGGGTGTTCATCCACCCACATTGCTTTGTTGTAGTTGGATTTTGATGTCTTTGCAGGGGGTTTTGAGCGGAGTTGCGTTGTCTTGCAATTTTGCCTATTTCTAGTGCACACCAGGTGTTCGACAAAAGTCCCCAATCAAGCTCATCATGCCAAGAACTCGAGCTTCATCCTCCCGAGGGTTTGATACCCGAGCCATTTCTCCCCCGCCCACTTTTGAGGAACGGGAGCTGCTATTTGAGACCACTTTCGCCATTCACGAAAACTTTGAAAATCTTGAGGGGACTCAGTGGGCGGTCGCCGAGTTCAAGCGACGGGGGCTCAAGAAGCTTTTCAAGCCGGTCACCCCCACTGCTTACAGAAAATTGGTGATCGAGTTTTATGCCCACCTGTCTCATGACTGCAGGAGGCTGGCTGCCCTCTCTTCGAAAGTTGAAGGCAAAGCTATTGACGTAACACGGGCCGACATTGCTGCTGCCCTTCAATGCAATGATGAGCAACCTCCAGAAGCCGCACAACTTGCTGACCAACCGGCCAGCTTCTACGTGGCGAAAATTATTGAGGACATGTGCGAAGGGATATATGCCGATGCCCACCATAATGCCGCCAGCCGATCCAAGCTACCTCAACGGCTTCGGTTTGTGGACTCCGTATTATACCGTAATGCTTTTCCCTTGGGGCACAAAAGTCAGAGGCGGGATCAATTTCTTCAAGCACTCTGCGCCTTCCATAAAGGTGCTTGGTACTCCATTCCCGACATAATTTGGAAGCAAATTTACAAATTTTGGAATGGGGTGCACGTTGGAGGAGCGGGGTCCACACATTCATGGGGGTTGCCTTTCCCATACTTAATCTCCTACATCCTCCGGAAGAAAGGCGTCAAGGGTACCGCAGCTGATGAACCAGTCACTACTACTCCCATATTTGGCATTCGCCAATGGAACAAGAACCTCTCCCACATGCCCCAGGTAGCTCCAGCACCTGCAGCTGGTGCGGAAGAGTATGAGGCCGAGCCAATGGCCGAAGATGAACCTGTAGTTGATTTAGAGACAGCTGAGGAGGAGGCCCCGAGAATTTTTCGTGAATCACGAAACCGCTCACTTAGTGAAGAAATAGCAGGCCTTCGGAGAGAGTTGGCTGGCCAAAGAAAGGAGGCTCGGAAAAATAACGAATTGATGGACAAACGCCTAGGCGCCTTAGAAGAATTGATGCAGTCCATTGTCAACCGGTTGCCACCACCATCTGCAGGAGCATCATGTTCTGGACAACAGTAAGCAGGGACTACCGTCTGGCTGAAGACATTAAACTTAGCGCTCATGGGAGGCACCCCATAGTTTACCATTTTTATTTTGTTTAGTATGTTTTAAGTTAATCTTTTTATTTGTCTTTAGTTTTGTTTGTTTTGACTTGCTTTTGTGTTTTCTTATGGGAATGACCCCGTATTTGCACATGGCCGGTTTTTGAATTACAAGGTATCAATATATTTTCACTTAAAACTGAGATGAATTATTTTATGGTTTAGATTTTATTTTGTTATATTTAATAGTGTAAAATCTTTCCATAAGGTCTCAATATATTCATCATATAATATATATACACTATTAGATTTGTAAAATTTAATATGAATTATGAAATGGGAATTAACTCTTCAAATTAGTCCAAATGTAACTACTAACCAAATAGCAAATATATACAAATTAAAATCTTTCTTTAGGAGGATGGAATTGACGGTGCATATTGTGTCACTTTATTTAAAAATTTTAAATAATGCAGTGATATATACACAATTTTAGTAGACGTTATTGGGCAGCAATAAAATATATATATTTGAGCCTTTCTGTTATTGCGATCGATCGCACCATGGGTACAATCGATCGCAGTAATCAAATATTGGATTTCAACATTCTGTTACTGCGATCGATCGCAGTAACAGAATCACCACGCACATCCTTGGCCGAATGCGATCGATCGTACCATGTGTGAGATCGATCGTACTCTTATTTTGTTTTAATTTATCTACCTACTCTTGAAAGTCGACCCTAATAATGTATCTTCAGCGTCCACTTTTAGTGGACGCTATTGGTCATCAATTTTAATTTTTTATTTTTTTTTTAATTTATCGACCTACTCTTTGTCGACCCTAAATACTTAATCATTAGGGTCGACTTTAAAAGTCGACCCTAATAATGTATCTTCAGCGTCCACTTTTAGTGGACGCTATTGGTCATCAATTTTATTTATTTTTTTTTTTTTGGTTTATCTACCTAGTCTTTAGGGTCAACTTTTGTCGACCCTAATACTTAAGCATTAGGGTCAACTTTCAGAGTCGACCATAATAATGTATCTTCAGCGTCCACTTTTAGTGGACGTTATTGGTCATCAATTTTAATTTTCAATTTTTTTTTTGGTTTATCTACCTAGTCTTTAGTCGACCCTAATACTTAAGCATTATGAAAGTCGACCCTAATAATGTATCTTCAGCGTCCACTTTTAGTGGACGCTATTGGTCATTAATTTTAATTTTAATTTATCGACCAACTCTTTAGGGTCGACTTTAAAAGTCAACCCTAATAATGTATCTTCAGCGTCCACTTTTAGTGGACGCTATTAGTCATCAATTTTAATTTTTTATTTATTTTTTTGTTTATCTACCTACTCTTTAGGGTCAACTTTTGTCGACCCTAATCCTTAAGCATTAGGGGCGACTTTCAAAGTCGACCCTATTGATCTTTTATTTGATTTTTTTTT